>NC_064926.1:168781075-169084106 GCF_023897955.1 Schistocerca gregaria | reverse complement strand
CTTCAGCTGAGTAGGCCGTCGCACTATCTCGCCGGAATGGAAGTCAAGCAGTTTTTTAATAGAGGTGGAGCCCCTCCAAGCCCACACCGGCATTTTATGTCCCTCCCTAAGACAATGTTTCGCCACCGCAGTTTTTCTGGCTGGAATAAACGTGTGTGGCAATGATGCTCCACGCAACGATCGTGGACCGTACGAATTGTTTGTCCAATCTAGAGCATCCCTCCCATGTGGCCATACCATAAACGAATTGTCGATGTGTCTCCAGAAGCAAGTTGGTTTTAAGAACGCCGTCTTGAGCGCCATGTCCTCAAAATCTTCCGTACACAAATTGGCGACTATGAGGGATAATGGACTCCCCATAGCTATTCCGTCAGTTTGTTCAAAGTATTTGTCATTAAATAAAAAATTACGTCGACGTCAACACATGGCGACCAACCTTAGTTGTCTCTTCGTCCAATTTTTCACCAATAGACTGCAAAGATTCTTCAAGAGGGACTGATTTTGTAAGGTAAAGACACCAGAGCGGCAATTATAACGTTGCGGTTGATAATAGAAGAAAGTAAAATCAAGAAACGGTCATAGAATTCGCCGACTGGGAAAAATCATTCCACAATTTAAAATGGTGCAAGATGTACGAAATTTAGAGATAAATAGGAGAGAAGCTACGGAGAGAGACGGGTAATATACAGTATGTAAGAGGGCCATGGGTTATAATAGGAGTGGACCACCAAGAAAGAAGTACTTGGATAGAAAGGGTGTAAGACAGGGATATAGTCTTTAGCCGCCACTATTCAATCTGTACATCGAAGAAGCAATGATGGAAACGAAATAAAGGCTTAGAAGTGGAATTACAATTCAAGGTCAAAGGATATCAATGATACGGTCCGCTGAAGACATTGCTTTCCTACTTGAAAGTGAAGAAGAATTAATTGATCTTCTGAGTGGAGTGAACAGCCCAATGAGTACAGAGGATGAATTGAAAGTAACTCGTAGAAAAACGGAAGTAATCAGAAGCAGCAGAAATGAGAACAGAGGGAAACTGAAAATCAGGATTGTTGGTCACGAAGTAGATGAAGTTAAGCTTTTCTGCTACCTAAGGCAGCAAAATATCCAACGACGGACGGAGCAAGGGAGACATCAACAGCAGACTAGCACTGGCGAAGACGTCATCCCTGGCCAAGAGAAGTCTACTAATATCAAGCATAGGCCTTAACTCGAGGACGAATTTACTTCGAATATACGCTTGGAGCACAGAGTTCTATGCTAGTGAAACATGGACTGTGGGAAAACCGGAACAAAAGGGAAGAGAAGCAGTTGAGATGTGGTGCTACAGACGGATGTTAAAAATTATGTCGACTGATAAGGTAAGGAACGAGGATGATCTGTGCAGAATCGGAGAGGAAAGGAATGTATAGACAACACTGACAAGAAGAAGGGAGCAGGTAACAGGACATCTGTTAAGACATCAGGGATTCACTTCCAAAGTACTATATGGAGCTATAGACGGCCAAAATTGTAGAGGCAGACAGACATTGAATGCGTCCAGCAGATAACTGAGCACACAGATTTCAAGTGGTACTCTGAGGTGAAGAGGACTTCGTGACGGGCCGCATCTAACCTGTCAGAAGAACAGAAGACTAAAAAAAAAAAAAAAAAAAAAAAAAAAAAAAAAAAAAAAAAAAAAAAATTAAAAAATTCAACTGATTGAATTTTTCAGTTCCATAGAAATGAGCCGAAATCTGCTACGTACATCTACCTGTAACTGACGTTATGTGATCATTACATTTCATGCCCCTGTATATTCCAACAGCCATCTATTTGTAGAGTTCACTGATTAACATAGGGACTTATTCATATTGTAGTGTAAGGACATTAGTAGTTTTCATTTTCTGAAGTCTTCAGTTGTACAACTCTGAACGTTTACAATGAGTAGCCATATTTTGCATCATTTAAAATAGTATTAATATATGCCTGAATTCTCGAGCAGCTGTTTCTATAACGTACTTCATTATACTGTCTCATCTATAGAAATACATGACACTAATTGCTAAATTTGATGAAAGGCGTCATTGTCGCCGTTGACTGTAGAAAGTATTTATTATTGCGATTCCACTTTCGGCCTTAGCGCCACTTTCAAGTAACACTACAAGAGTTACATTCTGTCAGAACATAAGACTATATGATGTCACCGTAAAATAAATAAATAAATAAATAAATGAAATATGCAGCCCTTTGTGTGCGAGAATCCCATAAAAACAGCACATATTTAACAACGTTTTACGATGTTATAAGTGTCGTACTCATCGGATATTGTGGGATTCTCGCAGTCAAAAGGCTGCATTTTGAAGCGTACATAGTCTTCTATTGTGACAGATTCTAACTTCTGCAGTGTTACTTGAAAATGGCGTAAATACCTAATTTACAATCCTAATAATAAATATTTCGGGCAGTCAACGGCGAATGTGATGTCTTTTAAGAAAAATTGTATCAACCATGGAATTTGATGTTAAATTTGTATCACTTGTCCTGTGAATGTTATGAGAGGTCTGTTTATAAAATTTTGCTACGGTTGTCGAAGAAGAGTTCACGCGTTTGACGGTATATTTCAATTAGCATTTTTTATCTGCAGCCATATACTTTTTTTCACTTATGGTGCAGTAGTCGCCGCTAAGCTCGGTGTATAAGCACCATTCAAGTTTCCTCCGACAGCGAATTGTTTTATTAGGTAATTATCTACCCAGTGCATGATCGACTAATTTTCCAGCTTCAACTATAGCTCTTCTACACTATAATTCCCAGAAACAGTTATTTGGCTTTCCTCCTGGTGGAAGGACGCTTTTCTCTCGACCCCAGATTACTTCATCATTTAAATCATTCTACCCCTTGTAGGTGTTCTACGTAATTTGTACTTTATTGTTATTACTAGCATCTCAAAGTCACTGATACCAGCTTCAACTTAGACAGCGTCAAAGATGCCGGATCTGTTACCTGTAATTACATGTAGTATTTTTCCTTTGTGAGTCAACTTCCAAACCGTATATTCTACTTAGTTTTCTGAGAAACTGTTATGTATTATTTCACACCTTGTCTTATGAAGCCAAAGTTTTACAAAACAGTATTATCTCAATTGACTGCTGAATGATTAAAGTCACTTTCAGTAGTGATAGTATGATTGGAGGACATATGTATTGGCAGTCTGAGGTTTTGTCTGAAGAATTAGGTTACATTGGGGAACGAGTCTGGTGGTACGTACGAAAATCCAATTATACGTTCATTCCGATCTTTGATACGAGATCGGCCACAATCAATCTCGCCTGCAGCTAAAATTTCCATTCAGATGGAATTGAGTTCCTTGTCTACTGTGGAAAAAATGTCCCTTCCAAATTCACTAGCCAAACATGTCGATATACACTCAAATACTCCACATATATCTTACAACAGACAAATTTATGTTTTATCCAAGTTTCCGCACCTATTACTCCAATATTCGTCGGAAGTGCTGCGAATTATGGCAGATTCTTGCGATAGTTTTGGTGGTTCGTAAATAATATTCTAACATTCTCCTCTGTGTAGGCCGGGGGGAATTTCTTTCGGTTATACACATTTTATTCAGGGGAATTTACAACTATTACTTTGTGGATCGTCTGGGGATTTTCTTACTATAAAAAATTAAAAATAAACTTCTGCGCACGCATGCACCGAAAAAAATTCAACTACCTGTGTAGCAGCCTCTGAAATTTATACAAATCTGACCGCTTTAAGCGGACCCTAATGTTCTCTGTTTGTTTTCCACAAGTTCAAAATATCTATAAATTTTCTGTGCATTTTTAGAGTCATCGTTTGAAAACATGAAGACCAGCAGAATGTTTGCAGAATAATAAATACATCATTTCTCAACATTTCACGTACTGTCCTGTACGTAATGATTGCAACCTGTTTTATTGAGTCAGCTTACCATTTAATTACTTGACCCCTCCCCATGTGTCTGTGCTGACAGTTACATTCCATACATCATATCTCTTCGTTTCCAGCTTTCCTTCAATGTTAAAAGCTGCACAACGCAATGGTGCGACATTCTATAATGTTAATTACATTTCCATCTTCCCAGTTCGCGTCACTGTATATAGGTTGCATCCATGAAGTGTGTTTTCCATTAACTTCTGAACCTATATGCTGTTTATTGACATTATAACGTATGTTATAGTTGTCTACATTTCATCGTTTACCTAGAGTAGCTTTCGATTCTTACGATACTGAGCTGTTCATAAGAATACCATTCCGTGCTAAAAGCTGCTAAGACTCATCGCACGGGTTAGTGTAAAATGCTTAACTGTTGTTGAATGATGCTCAAAGAAATGTGCCTATGATTTCCATTTCAGGCTTGATAGCAACTGACCCTAATGACCTCTTTCAATACTCTAACACCCAAGACATGAGTATGACTCAAAATTAATTTTGTAATTAATAGCCCAAGTGAAATACCTCACTAGATCGTTTAATGTTAATAACATAAAATTATTCCACGTAAATTTAACATATTTCTAGTATTTCGGCTCATGCGCTGGAGAGCTTTTGGAGTTATGAAGAGGTATTGTGCACTATTTTTGCAATGTCTGAAGTGAATGTTACTTCTCTTGTTCTTACATTATTCAGCATGTAGGTGGCAGAGCCTGCGTTTGATGTTAGTAAAATGTTACCACTTCATTTAGTACTTTTTTTAGCCGGCCGGTGTGGCCGAGCCGTTCTGGGCGCTTCAGTCTGGAACCGCGCGGCCGCTACGGTCGCACGTTCGAATCCTGCCTCGGGCATGGATGTGTGTGATGTCCTTAGGTTAGTTAGGTTTAAGTAGCTCTAAGTACTAGGGGACTGATGACCTCAGATGTTAATTCCCATAGTGCTCAGAACCATTTTTAGTACTTTTTGTACACAAATTCATCACAGACAACAACGGCCAGTTGCCATGTCAACAGTATTTTCGGGCGTTACTTCAGGGCCGTTTAGAGAAGCTTTTTGAAATCTGAACTCCACATTTACATCTGCTTCTACATGTATGCTACACAAGCCATCGTAAGGTAACGAAACTAAAGTTCAATTAGATTGCTAGATTTCCGCAATCACCAATAACAGACCAGAAGTCACACCGTCTGTAGATAACTACAGGGAATCCATCCCCGTAGTTGGTCAGTTTTATTGATGTTCACCGTGTATAGTCTGAATATTAGGGGAGCCAGGACCAATGTTACGTTATTTTAAATTTGGCATGCTTTTCCGTTGTTTCTGCTGCAGTGTTCTGACCAGTTTTGTATACCTAGGAGGATCAGATACGTCGTTTGTTAATTTGTTTGGTACAGCTCTTTCAATTGCTGCCGATACTTTTTAGTTGAATTGAAGCCAAATCTGGTGTATACTTACATCGTTTATTTGGAAGGAGTGCGTATTGTCTCTCAGGAGGGCGTCAAGACCATCTTCATCAGCGTTATTGAATAGGTGTATTTTTCGTTGATTTCTGGAGGATTTGGGAGGTTACAATATTCAATCTTAGTACGACAATCCTGTGTTGACCAATCCATGTGTCCGTTTTGATGCTTGTTATTAGCTCAGGATTATTTGTTGCTAAGAGGTCAAGTTTGTTTCCACAAACGTTAACTATTCGCGTGAGCTCGTGAACTAACTGCTCGAAATAATTTTCAGAGAATGCATTTAGCACAATTACAGATCCTCTGGATTTAAAGACGTATTTTCGCCAACATACCAAGGGTAAATTAAAGTCACCACCGACTTTAACTCTCTTTAAAGTCAGTACCGCCATTAGACTGCTTTCTATTTGCAGTGTTACATCCCACGATCATGATTTCGGCTTTAAAGTGCCATTATCAAGTGTTTTAATGTTATACAGTGCGTAAGATGGCATACTGTCATATTTACAATACACTATTAGTCACATCGTCTAAGGGTCAATAACTCTATGAGTCGGGTACGTGATTTATATTAAATAGAAGTTTTGCTTGAATCTGACTAGGGAGGTCGGTAAAAGGGTCCCATTTTTATCTTATTCCGGTTGCCTACAATGACCTCTGCCCATAGTAACTCACAGGAACTATCTACATCCATTTCGCGACAAGATAAACTACTAACAGCAACAAACACTCCACCGCCAACCGTGTTTAGCCTATCCTTTCGGAACACCGTTATATTCTTCGCAAAAATTTCGGCTAAGTTTATCCCCGGCTTCAGCCAGCTTTCAGTGCCTATATCGATTTCTGCATCACTGCTTTCTATTAGCACTTTGAGCTCTCGCGTAATTCACAGATGATCGGTTATTATTTACATATCTATTGCTGTTCGCAGCAAGACAATGAATTATCTCCGAAACAAAAAATTTGAGAAAAATTTCGATTTGAGTTGTAGTTCCTGTAGCATTGCGTTTCGAGCCAGGTAAGCCCTTGATAATATTGTTAGGTTTTATTTTACATGGCACCACTAACGCATTTTTTACCCATAAAGTTTCCAGGTTCTCGCCAGTATAAAAAGGGCACTCTCAGATTCAGTGTAATGAGCTGCAGCATCGGTTATTTCTGGTTTATCATCGCTGTCAAAGAAACCAGCATAAACCTTTTCGTCAGATGATTCCAGAAGAAGTTGCTCAATTTCGCCTACCGTCAATCCTTTCCTTTGTGCGAAACTTCACGACAATAGGAAAGTATAATACTAATCTTCAATAATTAAATAATCATTCACTAGAAGTGTTTTTGTAAAATATAACTTCTGATCTTCAAAAGATTCAGCACAGGTTACGCCACATGTACTTACATCACCGGGCGCGTGCGGTATGCAGTACCGCCTCATTGTAGTTGTCCACTTCACAGGTCGGCCACGGCTATTGTGAAGGGTCTTATAAAGCGACAGTAGTGGAACGTGTCCACTGACAATGTCATCGAAACATATATATCACCATTGTTTTGTGCTTGGCGCTCTAAATTATGGAAAGAAAACTGAATTGGAGGTACTCTTTGCCTCCACGAGCCCGCCGCAGGGTTAAAATGTCACCCACTCTTCGGAAAAGATCGTATTTCTGGGATTCCTATGCCATGCTCAGATGGAAAAACTAATAGACGTTTACGTGTTGCTTCTGCTGGTCAGGTTTTGTTATCGGAGTGCACAAAGCAAAGGTATGTCCTACGCTCCTGCTGTCAAGCTGTCGACCATGAGCGTCAAACAAACAGGTATGTGGAAAATTCCTCAGACCACTAAACCGAAGCATCACCGTTTTATCGTCTTCTTCGTATTTCTATCTTTGGCGGTAGGTGTCTAAGACTTCGAGGTAGGTTGTTGAATGGGTGTGGATGTTTAACACATTCTTTGGCCAGGTGCGGGAGGCTCGTAGACGTTATCAACGGTGATCTTGCCAGTCCTTAGAATTACTTCAGGAGTACTGTTGTCAATTTAAGTGGCAATCTGAGATCCATTTTCAATACTCGATCTCACATACGTCACTATAGCATAAGCTCGGTCATATGTGGTACCCAGCCAATCAAGATATTTTGCTCCTTGAGAGAAGGTTTCCTTCGGATCAGCGATGGCTTCCTGTAAGGCAACTAGATCGATATCATTGCCACTTAAAAGGTTTTGTAGGCTTTGATATTTAACTCCACGTATTACCTATACATTAAACAGCCAAATACAGAGAGAAGGTCCGAACTTGGTAGTTACAGGGTCTTTTGAAGATCTGTTCGTTGTAATTATCCTGTTATAAGTGAAGTAAGTGCCAGGAGACCTCAATGATAGTTAGGCGGTGGTTGTGATAGTTCATTTAACATTATGCAGGGTGCAAGTGCATTATATCACAATCGACGCGAACTAGTATTACACCCCAGATTAATAGGTCATGTACACAGGTTTCTGAAAGCCGTAGCGCTGGCACCAGCTGACGACACCACTAAGATGTTACTTCCTATAGGTGCATCGTTGGCCACACGAATGAGACGGAAGTAGCAAGACAAGCTCGCAAAAGTTGTCCCCGCCACCGTCGGCGGCCTGTCTTAAAACAGACCGACGCACGGATCCCTGATCAGTTCTACACCAGACTACGTTCCGCTAAACTTGCAGGCCACAGCAAGCAGCGGGAAGAGTACCGCGTTCGTCGACCTCAGGTTCAGAGACGCGCAGGCAGACTCTCCAACTTAATCTGCAAGTCCTTGCAGAAGTTTGGGCACTTCGTATTTGAACGGAGCTGCAAGGAAGAATTTCTGTTAAACGAACAGAGCTACGAGAAAGAATTTCTACTGAATAGTTCTTCCAGTTGCACTACCAACGACAGTCTGTCCCATTACAAATGTTAGACTGTTTTTCTCAATGTATAGAAATGTACCTACCCTCTGACACAGAGTCACAGCAAAAAAGTAGTAGAATGAAAGACAAGTGGTGACTGTAAATACTTTTCGATTCTTACATTTTACGCACGCAATAATGATGCCTTTTATCACGTGCGAGGAACTCTATTCATATATGACAACCTGTCACAACCAAAAAACGCACAGAAGTAGGGAGAAGTAGAGTGAGGGTCCCTAGATGACGCTTTCTTGTCGCTTCAGGAATGGTAAAGGCACCAGGGCGATGTTGCTAACGTTGAGCTTTGCGTTGGGAGCAACATATAAGGAAAATGAAGTCACGTCGTGAAAAAAATTAAAAAAGGCCAAGATGTACGAAATTCTGTAGAAAATGCATATTAGATACTGATGAGTAACATATAATTCGTACTAGAAAAACTCTGGTCCATAAATTTTTCCTGTTTTACCCTTACAGAAGTGTTTACACGGCTCTATTACTGCCGTGAAAGGGTACTGCGGCTCTATTAATTTTCGGTTATAAAATTAAAAAGAAAATTGCAAGAAAAATGGGATCAGACTTCATAATTGCGTTCTTTTTTAAGTAACCGAACTGCTTCCAAAACTTTTGACTGTTAATCTGATGCTGGTCAAACATCTCCAGAATGGTAAAACATCACTTTGAATATATGATACAAGCAACTGCTCTCATAAATGGTAAAACCGATAAAATTATAAAAGACTGTACCAGTTGGCAACCAGATTGGTGATATCCGTTCAAAGTTCACTTCGCGTCGATGTGCTTATTGGTACCAGATGCATGTAACGATTTGGTGGAAGGGTTAAAACAACTCATAAAGGTATTTAGAAATAAAAAAAAACAAGTACAAAGTTGTCAGGAACAGTGGCTAGACTTCTAAGTGACTCGCAGGGTAGGCTGTGGTGTCACCGCCAGACACCACACTTGCTAGGTGGTCGCCTTTATATCGGCCTCGTTCCGTTAGTATACATCGGACCCGCGTGTCGCCACTATCAGTGATTGCAGACCGAGCGCCGCTACACGGCAGGTCTAGTCTAGAGAGACTCCCTAGCACTCGCCCCAGTTGTACAGCCGCCTTTGCTAGCGATGGTTCACTGCCTACATACGTTCTCATTAGTAGAGACGATAGTATAGCATAGCCTTCAGCTACGTCATTTGCTACGACCTAGCAAGGCGCCGTATTCAGTTACTATTGATATTAATATTGTGAATCATGTACCGTCAAGAGCGACGTTCATCATTAATGAATTAAAGTTAAGTATCAAACTAGTTACGTCCGTTTTCTGAATTCTAATTTCTTATCATGTTGCAGACCTCACGTCAGTAAAGTCCTTCCCTCCTCACGCCAGCCTGCATGAGCTAATACGTGTGCATTTCGGCCTCCTCTTGTAACACGGTGTTGGCTCTTCTTCCAACACAACATAGGCTGTATGAAGAGATCATTGTTAAGAAAAAAATTCGACACGTTGCACCGTTTTTGAGTTCATAGAACTCAGAAAGACAAGTCGTTGCATGCACGAATTTGAAGTGGACTGCCAGATACCCATTGTCAGTTGTTCTCCATGCTTACATAATTGCACGCGAGACTGCTTAACCTTTGGCTAGGATCCCATCCTTACTGACGTCCCATATCCAATTTTTGTATCGCTCCCTTATTCGGTTTTAGTATTGAGTGTTGTACCCCAAGGAAGCAAATGAGCGGATATTGTAGGTGGCTGTTCTACGACACAAATGCACATGTCACTCAATACAGTGCTTTATTTACATGATCTTTTACTTAACCAGAATAGATTCCATGTTCTATGGCACAAACTCATCAGTAATAGTCTTCATGCAGACAGTATCAGTAATGATGCTATTACAAAATTTGTCTCACTGCTAGTCCCCCTACAGGCATTAATCAGGCTGCTAGTGCTGTCATAACCTGCAATGTGAACTGAGTCCACTCTGCAAATGTACTGATAGATGCCAACTCGATGCGTGAGTCAGTGAGGCCCTCCGATCAGCGGCGACGGCCTAAATACATACTGTTGAGAGGGCGTTGGCGGTTTGTTATTGTTGGTGTGTCTCTGGTCTCTCTCTGATAGTAGGCATGCTTAATCTTGTGCCTACTTATCTATTGTCGCACTTCATCTTTGCTGATCAGTGTGGCAGCTTACACCAGCACATTCCTCTGCTTCCCCCCCCCCCCCCCCCCTACCCGAAATGCTGCACCATTGTCATGTAAGGAAGATGCCAATGACAACAGGGTGGAAAATGAGCTGAGAGCTGTTGAAAGGTAATTCTGGTGGGGACTCCTTAAATGATCGATTGTGTTGGCTTAATTTTAGTGTTCAAACAATATTTATTTTTTTCTAAGGGAGAACCGACATAAATTATGCTAAACAACCTATTAATAGAATACCGTAAGCAAGTAACAGGTGGTTTGAGACTACACTGGACAATAAAGCTGTGTTGGCTGAGACACCTTAACTCTGGCCCTAAAAAAAGTGGATAAGGCAATCTAAATTGATCTGACGCTGAGAAGCCTTTGATCATTAAATCTACTGCAGTTTCTATGTATAGATGCAGCTGAGAGCAAGTGGCGATTGAGATCTGTACACTCTGACAATGCCGGAGCATCAGTACTTTACCCCATTTGCCGCGGGCGAGATTTGTGTGGTGGAGGTGAGACCTGGAGGCGGCACCTGTGAATCAATCACTGCTATGAAAGAAATACAAAAATCTCACAGTCTAGAGATCAGACAGATGGATCGACATTGACTGTCTAAAAGAGCCCTGAAACCACAGTAGATTTCAGTGAGTGACTCACCCGTTGCTGGTAATAACAAGGACCAATTTGACTCACTTATACGAAAGAGCACACAAAGAGACCAAATGTCAAGGAAGCTACACCAAAAACGAATAATTGTGCCTTCAGCAAATGAGCAGTTCGAGACATTTGAAGTCACACTGTCAGTACGGTGAAAACTTCACAATAGGTTCCCCAGTCTAAACTACTCGCAAGTGACGTCAGTCTCAGGACACGTCCCAAGTACCAACCACACTTTCCAGAGCGTCGACCAGAAGTTCTTCCAGGCCAAAGTCCACAACCGAGTGCCTCACACCCTTCCAGGAAATAAATTCCGTTTACACACAAAGTGCACAAACGACAGCAACCCATGTTGAGCCAATCACGCGGCTCTAGAGGTGCTTAATCACCCCTCCCACAGGACAACACAAACTCATGTTGAACCAGGGCAAGAGTTAAGAATCCTGATTTCTGGGAAAAAAAGAAACCGCCAATTACTGGCTTTTTTAAGTTTTCACAAAGGGGAAGATTATTTTGCTCTGAAGTCATGTCACCTCCCACAGCAACAAGTAAACGGGTACAATATTAAAGATCTTTATCAGATCGCCTATGCCTTGGAGCTTTTTAGTTCTAGCTATGAGGTGTAATAAAGATTCTATCTCTAAACGTTTCTCACATACCGGATTTTTCTTATACAACTGATGCAGAGGGGAGGTCATTCACTGAGCTGTTTGTACAATTGGCAAACAGAAAAACAGCTGAATTTATATTACATGTGTCTCTGCACACAATGCCCAGTTTACAACTCCACTGTGTAAACGTATTCCTTCAGACCATTGCCCCAGACCAGGCTTCTGATGGCACCACGGCAGATATCGTGGCATTGTTCTGCTGGAGACTTGTCTCGATGAAGGGCTCCTCTGTCTGCTCTGTACAGCTGTAGACCTTTCCAGCAAGATTTACTAAGGGATGGGCTCACGGCCAATTACTTTCAACTCCCAACAAGCCACTTCTACAAGCTAAGAACCATAAAAATACATCATGCTTTTAGCGCCCTACCAGGCTCCATCAACGTCTGCTCAAGCCGTTAACTTTCTAGGGTCTCACTCAAGGTGCATCAGGTTGTAACAAAATCTCTAATAATTTAGCGTATAGGAAAAATTGGTGAGAGAGTAACTTGCCCTCTCTCTCTGTGACTGTGGAGGACAGTGTACTCCTGACCATACCCTTCCATCTGGCTTGTAAGGCAACAGGAACATCCCACTGAAAATTGTTGCCTGGGCAAACACACAGGCTTGAGAACATGTCTTGCAGCGATGTCGGGTCCACATCCATTGGGTCAGCAAGTGGGGACAGGGGAATTAAGGGCGAATCTTCCCTCCACTCCTCGTGGCGTGCCCTGATGGCACCAGTGGGAGGCTGCAAAGTCCGCGCAGTTCCGTGGGGCCGTGAATCTGGGAGAAGAAAAGCAGCAGAATTGCA
Organism: Schistocerca gregaria; assembly: GCF_023897955.1. Classification (NCBI taxonomy): domain Eukaryota; kingdom Metazoa; phylum Arthropoda; class Insecta; order Orthoptera; family Acrididae; genus Schistocerca; species Schistocerca gregaria. The sequence continues at coordinate 169,071,469 of NC_064926.1, read as the reverse complement.
GGACCAATGACACGAACAGATTTCGTTCTGGTAACGGCGCTGCAAACCATCGCAACCTGCTGTCAATCTTTCCCAGAATCCATGGTAGCCATAAACCTTGTAAAGAAGAAGGTCGCTTGGTGCAAAGCGATACATGCGGACCATTGGCGGCCCTGGATGTTGCGGCAGATGTAGGAAGTGTAGTGGCGTCCAATGGAGGCGGCCATGATGAAGTTCCACCGGTGTTGGTGCGTCTCATGGGTGGGAGCGACAGGAGGCGAGAAAGAGTTGCAGCACCTGTTCCCATGTGTGTGTGTGGTGCGATACTTGTTTAAAAGTGCGTAACGAAGCGTTCTGCTGCTCCGTTGAACTGGGGGTGAAATGGAGCACTAATTCGGGGATGAATGCCATTTCGTTCACAAACCTGTTCAAAATCACATGACGTGAATTACGGTCCATTGCCCTACACAAGTACCGCTGGCAACTGTTCATTGCATACAATTGAGGACAACACTTCAACCGTTTCACGTGTCGTGGTAGAGTTCATAATTACCGTAAATGGAAAATTGCAGAAAGAGTCTACCACTATGAGAAACGAGTGTTCCAAAATGATCCTGCAAAGTCAGTGTGCACTCATTGCAATGCGGATTGGGTCTCTCGCCAAGCTGAGAGTGTCTGTAGCGGAGCGGATTGGTTTTCCGCGCATGCGCGACTCTCTGATATCTATTTAATATGGACATCCAAGTGCGGCTAAGTACAGTGCTGCCTCCTAACAGATACGAGCGAAATATTCTCCACTATTGTTGGAGGAGTTGTTGTAAGATAGTTTGCAACACTTTAGGAATAAAGACACGCGACTGTCCCCTGTGATTATGAACTACAATCACACTCTGTTGAATTGAAAGGTTATACCGATGTGTAAAACATTGGCGCACCACCGTGTTCTGGATACTGTTAAATGAACGATGCCAAGACGCGCGATTGTAATGCCACAAAATCTTGAGAACCGGGTCAGTTTCCGTGGCCTGTGGAATTTTTCTGTACCGTAATCAGCAATTTGGCAGAACGATGCGGCAGATGCGTCAAAATCATAACTAGCCCTATTGGAAGGCGAGATGTGGCGTCTGCATTGCCATATTTTGTCATTGGTTTTGAACAGAGGCTAGAACAGGAGGTGAGCGTAAAATATAATGCCTCGATCCTCTTGATGCAGGACTCTCGGCGTGGATGAAATGATGAACAGATTACATATATAAATATCCATACATAAATTTGGTCTCCATAATAAATTTTATAACACTTCTTTAATGTACGGTGAAATACACATTTTTGAGCAATACTGAAACTCCGGTAATCGTCCACCCACTACCACTTACAGAGACAAACCGTTGAAGATACAGAAACTAATCAAATGAAGAGAATATCTCAACTTGTTTTGTTTGTATCCCACCAGTGTCGCAGGTACCAAATAAGTTATTATTGTATCGTTGGTTTTATTATGGCTTACATGTATAAAAAGAAAAGAACGAAATAATAATAATAATAATAATAATATGATCCATTATAATTGCACTGATGTCATACGGAGGTGCATAGTGCCTGAACTTAAATCACTTTGTGAGGTTTGATAACCTTGGCCAGTATGGGCAGAGCCTTTATTTTCGGCCATTGAAATTATCCCATGTCGTCATCAATTCGTATCGGCATTTCAAATTCTTTTAACACATACGTACGTAAGTTTTCCTTTATAACAAAGTGCTTGCTGTAACCGCATAGCTCCATTATTGTCAGTCAGTATCTGTCCAGTGTTTAGCTTGCAAACCATGCGTGTGCAACTCGACGTCCGTTACCGCCCTAGCTCGCTCGCGCATGATCTGTACAAAGTCAGAGTGCCTTTGGCATGCGGTCACGGTAGCCTTCACTGCACAATTACGTGAACCTCGTGTTCAGCAGCGTTATCCTTTGTGAAATCTTCGATGCGGTGACATCTGGTTTCCATATGAGCGGCCCGAGTAATTTATTTCACCTCGTCGCTCTCACACAGTACGGACACCAGTCGTACATCCGACACCCGTCGATACGGTATTGCTTCTAGCCGCTTGTACGGCGTTGTCGAACACAGAAAATTCGTGCTTGTACAACGTTCTCAAGCACAGAAAATTCGTATTTTCACAACATTGTCGAGCACAGAAAATTCTTACATGAAGTATTTTCATCTATAGTTTATCACACTCACACCCTCGTATTGTGGTGGTTCTTTATGAATTATATATTATGAAAAGTTCGAGTTAATGTTGTTGTGCCTGATTCACAACTGGAAAGTTATTTACGTCAGTGACTCATTTGTCATTTGTGGTACTTCTCGCAGTTAGTTTTTATGTTAAAAGAAAAACACCACCAATAATCAAAATTGCAAATACATAACTACATTTGTTATTGATATTGACTTTTGTTAATTATTTTTTTAATTTTCTGGAAGTGCCAGGATAACGATATTCTCGCGATTTTGTTAAGCAGACATAGAAAAAAATTTACAAAACTCAGTTTACTCAAATATGATCCAATATTGGAAATATTGACTACGTTTACTGTTTCGAAGGTAAACCAGCCAATCTAGAACAATCTACACTTAAGCTTATTTTTAATTGTCAAAATTACCGAATATTAAGATATTTATTACGACTCTGATCCGTTATCATTTAGAACAATGGTGGTAACCTCTGCAGCCATGTTGTCCTATAAAATTTGCATATGGGCATTAATTTTGCCGCTTCATGAATATAGGAGCTTCTATATGTAAAATTGTACATTTAAGTAATATTCAATTATATTTAGGTTAAATATAACATGAAACTTATACGTTTTTGTGTCTCGTTACAAATGGCTTCTTACACTACGAAAAAACAAAAGGAAAGAGCGAGCGATCTTTTTGCAAAATAGAAGCAGAAATTGTAATTGCATTCGTAGATCATATTAATTGATTACAGAGTCTTGGTTTCTTTCTGACGTCAGTTTCGGTATATTTCCGAATTATTCAATATCATTTATTTATCTGCCGTATCGCTACGATCTCTGTCGCTCTCTCTCTCTCTCTCTCTCTCTCTCTCTCTCTCTCTCTCTCTCTGACACACACACACACACATACATACATACATACATACTTTGCAGGAGGCAGGTTTCATATGTTTTTGCACTTTGTTTTTGAGCGCGTTTCATACCGCTCTATTACACAAAGTTTTTACAGTATCCTTTCCATATATTATACACAGGGCAGACAGAAAATAAAAATACAACTCAAAAAATAAACTTATCCTATTCATTTGTTGAGATGCCATTACTGTTGCTTATATACATTATTGTCTAATTGGGAACACGTCGGTTCCGAGAGTTCCGGAATCTGTAAAGAAAACTGGAATAGAGATCAACATAAACATCCTTTCCGCTCTTTTTATTATTTATGAAAACCACAGATAATATGCTGTACCATAATACAGTGAGACCCTCATAGATGGTGGTTCAAATTGCTGTACACACCAGTACCTCTAATATGCAGTAGCACATCGACCTGCATTGACATATGCCCGTATTCTATCCACAAATTCATCAAAGCACTGTTAGTCCAGATTGTCCCACTCCTCAACTGTGATTCGACGTAGATCCCTCAGAGCGATTGGTGGGTCACGTTATCCATAAACAGCCCTTTTCAGTCTCTCGCAGGCACGTTCGTTAGGGTCCATGTCATGAGAACATGCTGCCCACTCTAACCGAGCGATGTTGTTATCCTGAAGCAAGTCGCTCGCAAGATATGAAGGCCGGGCGCCAACTGTCGTCCATGAACACGAATGCCTCGCCAATATGCTACCGATACGGTTGCACTACCGGTCAGAAGGTGGCATTCACGTATTCTACAGCCTTTACAGAGCCTTCCATGACCCCAGTGGCGTACGTCGGCTATACATAATCCCACCCCAAAACAGCAGGAAACCTCCCCCTAGCTGTTCTCGCTGGACAGTGTGCCTAAGGCGTTGAGCCTGACCATGTGGCCTCCAAACACGTCTCCGACGATTGTCTCGTTGAACGCATATGCGACACTCATAGGTGAGGAGGATGTGATGCGAATCCTGAGCGGACTATTAGGCATGTTGTTGAGCCCATCTGTACCGCACGGCATGGTTTCGTGATTGCCCAGTTGGACCTCACCATGGACGTCAGGAGGGAAGTTGCGCGTCATGTAGCCTATTGTGCACAGATTCAATCATAATACGAAGTCCTGTGGCTGCACAAAAAAATTATTCAACACGGTGGCGTTGCTGTCATGTTTCCTCCGAGCCATAATCCGTAGGAGCAGTCATGCACCGCAGTAGTAGTTCTTTGGCGGCCTGAGCGAATGATGTCATCGACAGTTACTCTCTCTGTATCTCCCCCATGTCCAAACAACTTCACTTTTGTTCACTCCGACACGCCTGGACACTTCTCTCGTTGAAAGTCCTTCCTAGCACAAAGTAACAATACGCATGCAATCGAATTGCGGTATTGACCATCTAGGGATGGTTGGACTACAGACAGCACGAGCCGTGTACTTCCTTCCTGGTAGAATGACTGGAATTAATCGGCTCTCGTACCTCCTACATCTAATAGGTGCTGCTCATGCCTGGTTGTTTACATCTTTGGGCGGGTTTAGTGACATCTCTGAATAGTGACAGGGACTATCTGTGATACAATATCCTCAGTCAACCAATTTTTTTTAGGAGTTCTGGGAACCGGGGTGAGGCAAAACTTTTTTTGATGTGTGTAAATTTTGTTAATTTATAATTTCGTTACATTGTTCAATTGTAATTATATAAATACTCCTTTTACTCTCTTCTGGTTTTACATTCTTTACATAACATTAATATAATAATGGAATCTGTTTTATTTTATGGAATAAATTGACATAACTTTCATTTCAATTCACAGTGACTTCTTGTCTGGGCATATTTATCAGATTCAAAGAATTAAAGAGGTAAACAGCAGTCGCTACAATTAGATTCTACATGCTGCTCAAATAACTGCGCGTGGCCTCGCCTCTCTTGCATTCTATAGGAAGGATCTAGACGCTTCAGCGTTCAGGAAATTTCACGGAAATGCATTTATGTTCTCAGTTACTTCTCGGTGTTTAACTGTGTTCTCAAGAACTAAGTAGTTTGTTGCTTGTCAACAAATCTGACGATACCAACCGTATTGAATATTTATTCACTTTGCAGCTAAATATTTACTTGTTATACTCATTGTATAAGGGATAACCTTTTCATATGCCGAGACCTACAGAATTGTTTCATCAATACTGTATGTTACATGCAATGAGCGTGAAACAGTGTTTATATAAGTAACAAACACGCATAAAAATTTCAATAAATCGGGTGTTTGACGCTTTCATGGGTAGTCGACGTACTGCCACTGTTTCCTTCTAAATATAGTTTTACACTATCACATTCATACGTATCGAAAACTTATAACTATATTTGCCTTGCGGTGTGGTCTTCCTTATTTTTATATGGTACCTACCACTCTACAAGTATTTATCGTTCTTCACTATAGGACGTGTCGATGCATCGTTCCCCGGAAGAAATCTTAATACTAACGTAAAACTAAATCTTCATAGATAAGCGTGTAGTGGATCGATGTCTACTAATACCTCTTTATATATACTATGTATTCATTTACTTCAGTGTGCACTCGTGCTATCACAAACTTATTTAACGTCAAGTGTGCGTTTCTACTTACCTAGTAAATATGAAAGACAAAATGTATTATAGGTATGGTGCGACCTCTTATTCAGTTTGTCACTTATGATGTACTCGCTTCTTAGCCAGTAGCAAATATAATCAGTGCGTGTACTTTCGATACTTCAACTTGTAAATATATAGATATAATGTATATAGTAGCGTATTATCACTAAATATCTCCATCGTTTAGGATCGCTTTCCGTGTATATAACCACTTAGCTTATCTTTCTATGTCTGTATTGTGCACATACTGGTAGTCACAGTATAGGCTCTCCCTTAGTTTTCTATGTACTTGTTCATGCAAAAGGTATTAGAAATACTAGTGCAGGCTGCAGCTCATAGGGTTTGTTTGTTCTGGGTGCTCCAACACTCTCAGCTTTGTCGGCCACGCGTGCATGCACTTGCAGTTTGTTGACTAGCTTGCTCCCAATGCACATGCGCTGCATCGCTCTGATACCACTAACGTCGCGATGAGTTGCGTTTCTATTGCTTTGCGCGCTATTGTGCGTTTCACAAGTTCGTTAATTCGTTTACAGCTAGGCTACGTGCAAGGAGAAGCGTTGTATTTAAAGTGACGTCGTCCCTAGACACATAAAATTGAAATTATTCCTTGTGACATTAACTCACCTTATCATTTACACATCTGATATATAACAAAAAACACATTGAAAAATTTTCCTTATCAGCTAACAATATAAACTCTGGAATGTGAATTTCCAGCACCCTAAATGTAAAATTATTATGCATGTATACAACTTAGAGGGTACACATCCCTTCTTAAATATATAAACGTTCACAAGTCTTTGTGTGGGTAAAGGCCCTTGTCTTTACCTGTGTTCATGTGAACCAATCTGTATGCTCCAGGATAGTGTATTTTGGTAATTATGTGTAGTCCGGTGTACATTAGTTGCCAGTTATGGAGCACTTTTCCCATTTTTGTGGACCTGGGTTGTGTTCAAAATAACACCTTTGGTCCTATATAAAACTGTGTTGTACATTTCAGCTCTTTGTCATAAATTCCTCTTCTTTATTTAGCCCAGTTTTCAAGGCTGATTACTGCTTGTCGTATTTTATCATCCAGTGATAATTCCTACATCGGTATTTTGGACAAAGGTTTTTCCCACTCCTCTACCTTCAGAAATGAACATATGCTCATTTGGTGTAAATCCAGTTGATGCATGGGGAAGGTTATTAACAACTTGTAAGAAAGGAGTGACATATCCTATCCACTTGGTGTGCTTACGAGGTATGTAGGTCTTCACAAACCTGTTGAATTCCTTAAACACCCTTTCTATGAAGAATGCTTTGGGATGAAATTTGGATTCTAAAATGTGTTTGATTTGTTTGGAAACTAGAAACTCTTTCGGTTTACATCCAAGGAAATATGAGGCATTATCTGTTAACATGACTTCTGGTTTTCCTACTGTTGCTAAATAATTCTCTTCAATTGGTCTTATAATTGAAATGACTGTAACATCCTGTACAGCACACAGTTTTACGTATTTTGTGAAAATATCATACAGGCCTACTACATATTTTACTCCCGCTTTACCTTTGGGATAGGGTCAATCCACACCTAACGACACATTTCCTAGAGGTTTCCTAGCCACAATGGGATGTAGTTCCATGTGTTTGGATATGTTGGATTGTTTTGTTTTCTGGAATACAATACACTTTGGTACCACATGTAAAGTGGTAAAATAACAATATTTACCTGTTTTATCAGAGCATTTAGCAGTGCCATAATGGCACTGTGTGTATAAGATAAAATCATCCACGTATTCCTCCGGCAAACAGATGCACCATTGTTGTTATTCTGGAACGTTCCTATGGAAGAGAGCACCTTTGCGAACAGTGAAAAACATTTTTAAGTTTTCATCAATGTTATGCGCAAATTTCGCTCTTACCTTGCTCCAGAGCGTGTCTTATTTCTGTAATTGCTCCTTGTGTTTACACAAGTGGATATAGTAGGGTCGAGGTGTTTTGTGTTCCATCAACTTAGCTCTGATTTCACCTTCCTGCTCTAAAAGATGGTTGAATTCCTCTAAGCCTTGTGGTAACTGAGAAAGGTCATCAGCTATCATGTTTTGATTTCCTTTTATGTATACAATTCCAAAATGAAATTCTTGGTAATATGTACAACACCTGGCTACCTTCCGGTGTTGCTACACCGACGGGTAACCAGGTGGTGTATGTATTTTCAAGAATGGTCCCAGTATACTCTTGCTGTTTACCCCAAAGTAAATATTCAAACTTTTTAAAGGACCACATTACAGCCAAACCAGTGACTGAATATGGACGTTCAGCTTCGGATAAGGTGCGGCTGGTGAAGCTAATTACCTTAGGGACGAGATTTCCCTCTTCTTCTACCATTTGAAAAATGCATGCACTCAGACGGTGAGAAGACGTGTAGGTGCATAAACAAAAATCTTTCTTTATGTCTTACTCACTCACTGGTCATACCGGTCATACTGGTCATACCGCAGCAACGTATTTCCGCCATCTGTCCCTGTCTTGGGCTATTTCCTTCCATTCTCCTTCAATACCTAGGCTCCTCAAATCGGCCTTCACATTGTCCTCCCATCTATGCCTCGGTCTCCCCACGGGACGTTTTCCCTCTAGGTGCCCTACCAGTACTCTGCGCGCTGCCCTGCCCTCATCCATTCGAGCTACGTGACCCGCCCATCGCAGCCTACGTGATTTAATAATACTGATTATGTCAGGGCTTCAACAGAGTTCGTGAACCTCTTCGTTATGCCGTTTTCGCCACTCTCCGCTAATGTCATACCTTTTTGCTCCGAAAATTTTCCTCAACATTTCGTTTTCGAATACTCTAAACGGCTTTTCATTTTGCACAGTGAGAGACCAAGTCTCTCACCCATACAGCATAACTGATAGAATAATAGTTTTGTATATTCTAATCTTTAAGTTTCTAGACAATATCCGTGATGAAAGTAATCTATTCAGTGACAAGTAGCACGCGTTTCCAAACCGTAATCTCTTCTTCAGTTCGGATTCAATCTCATTTCTCGAAGTAATGTCCATGCCTAGATATTTAAATGTGTTCACTTTTTCAAACTGCATGTCTCCAACTCTTAACATTTCCTGATCTACTGCTGTTGGCATTCTAGTAGTAACCAGGTATTTAGTTTCGTCTCCACTTATCCTTAGACCTACATCTACACTATCCTTGATTAACGCATTCGCATTTGCTGTTACAGATTCTTTCCTATCGATAATGACGTTCAGATCATCTGCATACCCTAGTATCTTAATATTTCCATTTAACTCCTCACCCTCTGAATTATCTGCTGACATTCGAACAATATATTCTAGGAATAAATTAAAAAGTAGCGGAGACAGGGCATCTCCCTGCTTAAGTCCGTTCTTTATTACAAATTCTTCTGACTCCTATTTCCCCACGCGCACTCCACCTTTTGTGTTTTTCAAACTCACTCCTATAAGCCTAACATACGTCTTTGGTATTCCAAGTTCGAAAAGAATTCTGTACAATTTTGATTGCAATACTGAAGCATATGCTTTTGTTAAATCTATGAAAAGATTATGAACTGGTTTATTGTATTACCATTTCATTTGACGCAGGTTGAATATTCGGTCTATAGTTGATCTGTTCCTCCGAAAGCCGGCTTGGTAATCCCCCACAATTTCATCTGCATATGGTGTAAGCATGCTTAGCAGAATATTCGAGAGAATTTTGGAACATACTGGTAATAGCTATATGCCTCTATAATTACTACAATTCATTTTGTCGCCTTTCTTAAAAATTGGGATCAGAATCGACTCTTGCCACGCTTCAGGTATCATCTCCGAGTTCCATACATTAGTTATAACTTTGTGAACTGCTTCCACCAACTTCTGTCCCCCATTTTTAACTAATTCTGCAGTTATGCAATCTGATCCTGGTGCTTTATTGATTTTGAGTTTGTTGATTGTATCTCCTACTTCCTTTAACGTTGGCGCAGGTATCTGGCATTCTGCTGTATGTATTTCGTACGCCTGCTCATTTCCTGCTTCCTGGTGTACATTTAATAGATGCTCAAAATACGCCCTCCATTTACTTAATATAGCACTGGGGTCTGTCAGTATTTCCCCAGCATCCCCTCGAAATGCATTTGTGCTAGCATTGAAGCCCTTCCTATACCCATTTATGTCTAGGTAAAGTTCCCTTATGTTTTTTGTTTTACTGTTTGTTTCCATTTATATAATTTGATTGTTCAAATAATCCCTCTTCTTTGCCCGTAGCCTACAACCAACTTCCCTTCTCAAGTTCAAGAACTCATCTCGTTTCCTGTCTCCCATTGTATCCCAATCTAGTCGCGCTTTTCTCCTTTCCTCTACCAGTTTCCTGCATTCCTCATCAAACCACGATTTCCTCCACTTCTTCTTAATTGTACCTATTGTGACCTTCGCTGCCTCTTTGATATTATTCCTCACAGTGATCCACTGTTTATTTACATCCTCGTCTTACTTAAGTCCTCTTTATGTCTGGTTGAGATAAAATACAAGCATTTAATAAGGCTTATTTGATGTTCTATAAATCGGTTTGTCATTGCTTGTCCCATAGCCAAGCTGTGTGTTTCCAGAGAAGATTCAGTAAAGCATCACCGTTCATAAGTTGCTTAGGGATGAATTTCCTGAAAAATGACACTAAGCCTAAGAATGCCTTTAATTGTCTCCTCTTTTTGAGAAAAAGGGTAGTTAATAACGTCATCAGGTTATTTAGGATCTGGCAGTATGCCTTTCGAAAAGATTATGTGTATTAAAAATCTTACCTTTTCTTGTCCGACATTAGACTTAATGAGATTTGCTGTTACTCCATATTCGGAAAAGCAGCTGAATACTTGTTCAATTAACCTTGACTGTTCGACGCAAGTGACTGTAACGACTAAAGGATCGTCCACGTATAGTGTTACCTTACTCAAAAGTTTGGGCCCTAGCACTCTGTCAAGTGCAGAGGTAAATACACCTGTACTTACGTTCAGTCCAAACGCTGATACTTGAAATTCGAAGCGCCTGCCCCCACATACGAAGACGGTATACTTCCGACTTTCTTCTTGTAGTTTTAGTTGCCAACATGAAGACAAGAGATCGATTATAGTAAGAAATTTAGCATTGTTGTTGTTTGTTGTTGTGGTCTTCAGTCCTGAGACTGGTTTGATGCAGCTCTCCATATTCGGAAAAGCAGCTCAATACTTGTTCAATTAACCTTGACTGTTCGACGCAAGTGACTGTAACGACTAAAGGATCGTCCACGTATAGTGTTACCTTACTCAAAAGTTTGGGCCCTAGCACTCTGTCAAGTGCAGAGGTAAATACACCTGTACTTACGTTCAGTCCAAACGCTGATACTTGAAATTCGAAGCGCCTGCCCCCACATACGAAGACGGTATACTTCCGACTTTCTTCTTGTAGTTTTAGTTGCCAACATGAAGACAAGAGATCGATTATAGTAAGAAATTTAGCATTGTTGTTGTTTGTTGTTGTGGTCTTCAGTCCTGAGACTGGTTTGATGCAGCTCTCCATGCTACTCTATCCTGTGCAAGTTTCTTCATCTCCCAGTACCTATTGCAACCTACATCCTTCTGAATCTGATTAGTCATCTCTTGGTTTCCCTCTACGATTTTTACGCTCCACGCTGTCCTCCAATACTAAATTGGTGATCCCTTGATGCCTCAGAACATGTCCTACCAACCTACCTCTTCTTCTGGTCAAGTTGTGCCACAAACTTCTCTTCTCCCCAATCCTATTCAATACTTCCTCCTTAGTTATATGATCTACCCATCTATCTTCAGCATTCTTCTGTAGCACCACATTTCAAAAGCTTCTACTCTCTTCGTGTCTAAACTATTTATCGGCCATGTTTCACTTCCATACATGGCTACACTCCATACAAACACTTTCAGAAATGACTTCCTGACTCTTAAATCTATGCTCGATGTTAACAAATTTCTCTTCTTCAGAAACGCTTTCCTTGCCATTGCCAGTCTACACTTCATATCCTCTCTACTTCGACCATCATCAGTTATTTTGCTTCCCAAATAGCAAAACTCCTTTACTAGTTTAAGTGTCTCAATTCCTAATCTAATTCCTTTAGCATCACCTGATTTAATTCGACTACATTCCATTATCCTCGTTTTGCTTTTGTTGATGTTCATTTTATATCCTCCTTTCAAGACACTATCCATTCCATTCAACAGCTTTTCCAAGTCCTTTGCTGTCTCTGACAGTAATTATAATTAGATTATTAATTTCAGAAATAGGAATGAATAACTGAAAGAATTGGAAGGTACACATATCCGAGGTGAAATGTAACTGGCACCTCAATATTCAATATAATTAAGATCAGCATTCGACATTTACATTTACGTACTTCTCGTTATCGCCGTTCTGCAAAGAGCTGGTTATTACGACGCTGTTACTAGATCGCCCTTCTCTGCTCACGCAAAGGCCTCTGGTGTGTCTCGATTCTCTTGATGCAGGATTCTCGACGTTGGTAAAATGATGAACAGATGGGATTATACATATAAATATCCATACATAAGCTTGGTCTCCTTATTAAATTTTATACGCTTCTTTAATGAACTGTTACGATACACATTTTTTAACAATACTGAAACGCCGGAACTCGTCATACGTCCGCCCGCTACCACCTAAAGAGACAAACAGGTGAAGATAAAGAGATTAATCAATTGAAGACGATATCTCACCTTTTTTTTATCCCAACAAATGTCGCAGGTACCAAATAACGTATTATTTTACAATTGGTTGTATTATTGCTTACATGTACCAAAAGAAAAGAAGGAAATCATAAAATTAATAATATTATCCATTATAGTTTGTACACAATTTCATACGAATACTGTGAAAGCAACAAAGCCCAACGTTTCAATTTTTGTGCAGTGCCTGTAGGGAAACACCTCTGACGCATGAAACAAGGACTGCTAGGTCTTTCTGGGAAAGGACCAAATTGGAGTTAGTGTTCCGTTGCAGACAAGCTGTTTGGCATTGCAGTTTTTCCACAAGTGTAACACTCTGCGTTACGTGATGAGCAATCCTTCCTTCTATGGCGAGTAAAACATCTAGGGCAAGACTTCACTAAAGTCACACGCCTGTTTACGTGTCTACGGGGCTGTCCGCGCAGCTGTGTACGCGCTCGTTGTTGTGGCTGCTTGGGGAGGTCTCGACAAATCGGGGCCTAGTCAAACTTACCGACCGCTATGGGACCCGAATCATACTGCTCTAAGATTTGCAGTACTAGGGGAAGTTAAGGATTAGAGTGATTTAAGGTCTGTTCCCGTATGCTACTATCTGGGACGTTGAATCTTATTGCATCACGTATCATTAAATCATTGTAAAAGAGGCCACAATGTTATTAGCATTTGCACCTCCTAATTATGCACGTTAATTCTGTGTGCCACTGACGGTACGGCCGGCCAGAGTGGCCGAGTTGTTCTAGGCGCTACAGTCTGGAACAGCGCGACTGTTACGGTCGCGACATCGAATCCTGCCTCGGGCATGCATGTGTGTGAAGTCCTTAGGTTACTTACGTTTAAGTAGTTTTAAGTTCTAGAGGACTGATGACCTCAGAAGTTAACTCCCATAGTACTCAGAGCCGAGCCACTGACGGTAAGTCTGTTCCGGCTTTTTCTGCAAGCGAAAGAACTAATATCTAGTTGCAGCTACGTGGACTTTCTGGTCATAGTATTTAGTTAATGCAGCGATTACTTGGTCGAGGACAAGTTCGTCTGGAGAGGCGTTAGGGAATCGTTCTGAACACTGGGGACCCCGCAATTGTAAGGAAGTGTTGTAACGTTACACTACCTTGAACAAGACGAACTTCACAATGCGCTCAGAACTGAGTCTGGTACTCAATCGATTTCTATATCCTGTGTTGTTATATTGGTGGAACATTGATATGCTGATCGACGGCACGTGTTGGGCTGGTTGGTTAGTGCATTGTGCGGCCGACGTAGCTTTTGCAACCAGTAGCTACTTTACCGTCATCAGTAGGGTAGCAGTTTGTTGGTTCAGAAACGGATAAAGTTGTGCTAGATCCATCACATTGGCCGTCTTCTGCTGAGGCGCGGGCTTGGTGGCGGAGGGGGCGGATAACCAAAATCAAGTAAAGGCTCTGAAAAGAGAAATTTGATTAGGCCAGTGGCTCCCCTCATGGAATGCATGCAAGAACACAACAACAAATTATCAAATAGAACACTTGAACACAAGCATCCCTGAAAGCTAAAACACAAGAGTAGTTAACAGAGTATTCGGCCAAGTTGATTAATTTCGATTGCCACTGAATTATCTTTGTTTCTCACTGTAGAGTCCACGTCGCCAATTTTGAGTATCGTACCACAATAAAGCAAAGGAGAGGATGTTATGTGAGGTTGGTATCTTCTTTGTACATCATAAGTGGACATGTGGATTAACAAAGTTCTTTATTTACTTGAATTTTACCTAACTAGCACAGAGTCCACGTTCTACGGCGCAAGTTCATCACTAATAGGCTTATTGTAGACAATATCGTTAATCTTGCTATTATGAACTTTGTTTTCACTGCTAGTTCCTCTATAACCACTTGTCTGGTCACTATGTAGTGTTGTACCCAGCGATGTGAAATGAACACGCTCTACGAATGTCCTGATAGATGCCAAACCTGGTGAGTGAGTCAGTGAGACCCTCCGGTCAGCGGCGACGGCCTAAATACGTGCTGCCGAGCGAGTGTTGGCGGCATGTTGCTTGTCAGTGATTCTCTGGCTTCTCTCGTGATAGGCATGCTAAATCCGGCACCTACTTTTCGATCTACGTGCGTCGTATTCGTCGAGAGGCGCGCTGGCGACAGCTTATGCCAGCATTCAAAGTACATGTCTGCCAACATCATCTCTATCGGGCTGCCTGAATATTACCACACAATGGCCTGATTGACTATCTTCAATGATAACTAACTCAGAGATGGCACAGTGCATTGAAGTCTTTTCTTGACTGGCATTTCACAGCATAGCCTACCCTCGAACACCCTTACAAGCCTTTTGGACTGATCTGAGTAACCTGTATTTATGTTAATATTTCAATCTAGTTCAGCAGTAAACTGAGAAAGCTATATTGCCATAAATGCAATACATCTATAACCCGAGTTATAAAAATCAGTTTTACGGAGACTGTAATAAAAAAGGACATCTGGCAAGCTGAACATCGTTGTCCATGTACAGAAAAATAGTCTAAATGTCTAAACTACCGGTTCTATATGTTCCATATTTTTTTCCACTACGTCGGTAGCAAAGACACTCTCATTTTTCATATAGCGGTTTTCGAATGTATCACTTTTTATGTTCCATGGCACTGACTGTTAATGTACCAGTCACGTTTATGAAATTCACGACTGTCTTGCATGATCACTTCTATAGATTTGTAGAGTGTAGACAGCGACACATCGATTGCCTTTACCCGTGCCGACTTCTGAACCGAAGCGAAACAACGTTATTTAGGGTGACCTGACACCGCGTTGTCGGCGTGAGAAAGAGGAAGAAAGGTTGAGACTGAGGGGAAGACACCTACAGACAGGGACATGCACAGAACCATATGACATGTTCTTCACCCTGGGAGGCGACAGTTTTGGAACCATATAAGGCCAAAAAATATGGACTCCGTAAACAGCCTAAACAGACAGATACTCATACTGAAAACGACTTGTGGCATCTACTGTTCCAGCTGTAGATCGAGGCAGTAATGGCATAAACAAAAATTCAAGAGGGAGAATTAAAATTAAGGCATAAAGAATGTCTCTGGTAAGATATGGTGAAGAGATAATCATCCTAATTGAAAGTAGGACGAATTAAAGGACATGCTGATGTAAAAGAATCGTTGAAAGAGCAAAGGTAATTGAGAGTGATTCAAAGAAAACGTAGAGAAATCATGAGTAGCAGAAATTAAATTCGATGTACTTTGGTCCCCAATAATGTATTTAAAGTTTAAAATGCAATTATTGAAGTTATCGAGCTGAGCTGGAAGCTCTCAGAAAGATGTAAAAAGAGCATTCGAAAATTACAACATGAGAGTAGCGTGTAGAATATCCCGACTTGACAGCGTAACAAACAAAGAAATAAGAGAAACGTGGGAAAACCGTTATTGTTGTATGGGTGTAGTAGAGAAGAGATTACAAGGATAGTAAGCGCATGTCAAAAGAAAGGAAGATGATGGATGGTCAAATAGATCATTTTCACGGGAACCACCTGGCATGACAACATGGAGAGGACCACGCAAAGGGTGGCCATGGGTATCCGAGAAGCGATGGAAAGAAGTGGAATAGAAAAGAATTAGGAAGAACGGCGAGATCAAAGCGTTTGGCAACAGATATGTGGAATATGAAGACTGCTGTACGAGCCCCGCGGCTAGATGAAGACACTAAATCACCGATAAACAGCAGAATAGGGGGCCGCATACTAGAAAAGCTATGACATTCTGCACTCTTAGACTCATAAGGCATGACGAACGAAGCAAGGACGATATAGGAAGCGACTGCAACGGAAAGTGAGAACATTCTTCGCTAAACCTCAGCTATTAGTATAAAACGTGTACCTTAACCTGGGAAAGCATCTGTTAGTTTGATACAATTCTTCGAAAGTGAATGACCAGAAAACAGGACAGAATAAGGTTAATCGGAGCATTTGAGTTGTGTTGACACAGAAGGGTGCTCAAAATAATTGAACTGATCAGGTATGAAAAATGAGTTACACTGTACAATTCGTGAAGAAACAAATACACACAGAACTCTAAATAGCGGAAGAAATAGACTGATAGAACATATCTTAAGAAATCAGCAAATTACATCCGTGGTACTACTACAGATAGAGCAAATAAAATTCTATCTGTATGGGGCAAGTATAATGACAACGTTCCAGAGCGTTACAAAAAACGTAAAGAGGAGGATATCTATGCGGAAGTGAGCTTTTGAAAAGGGGAAGTAGTTATTAATAGCGGGAACTACTACAGTGAACCTAAGGAATATATTTGCTACATGTTACGTCTGGATTGTAGTGATATACGACAGTGAATCATGGAAGTTATAAACAAAGACGAAAGATATTTAGGTACTTTAGAAACGTGGCTATGAAGAATAAGTGAGTTGACAGACTTAAGAATGAACAAATAGTAAAGAAAGTGGAGAAAGAAGATTATTGAAAGTGGTGTGAAAGAGATGAAAATCTTGGCTGGATATATAATACAAAGGAATTGCGTACAGCCACGACTTACGAAGAGAGAAGTGGAAGGTATGAGAGGAAGAAGCAGGAAGATAACTGGTGCGTTGGATGACATTAGAATTGTACAAAGGTAAAAACAGATAAAGGATGCTCAGAAGAGCATGTGATAGAGAGTTTCAGAATGACACCTGTCATATTATAGGAGAAATTCGCTAAAGAAGAATATAGGGAGCCTTAGAAGCAAAAAACTGCAGAAGACAGAGTTTGAATACTTTGTTATAGACTTCGTTAGTGAAATAGAAGTGACAGCTTTCAAAGTATTTTCTTTCATGAGTTATCTGTGTATAGGTAACAGTTTTGTGGCAGAAGTTACGGGAGGTATCATGTGATGTTGACGTGATAACAAAGGGTAAGGCTTTTTCCCTTCAACATTGTCTAAAATTGAATCCTACGGCAAACATAAGTAATCTGTTAATCAATTGTTTTATCTGCCGGATTGGTAACGCAATACGCAGGCTGAAATTTATCTAACAAGGACGATGAGGGTGTGTGTTACTCTGACAAGAAGAGCATGCCACACAAGAAAAAAAATCGCTGCGGGCCTCTTCAGACAAGGTGTAAGTAGGCTGTTTAGGTTTTCTTATTGGTAACGCCACGTAGCGCTCTGTATAAAACATCACTGACTGTGCTGTGTGCAGTCTGTGGCTGCTTTGCATTGTTGTCTGCCATTGTAGTGTTGGGCAATTGGCTTTTAACAGCGCGTAGCGTTGCGCAGTTGGAGGTGAGTCGCCAGCAGTGGTGGATGTGGGAAGAGAGATGGTGGAGTTTTGAAATTTGTAAGACTGGATGTCATGAACTGCTATATATATTATGACTGTTAAGGTAAATACATTGATTGTTCTCTATTAAAGTTTTTCATTCACTAACTATACCTATCAGTAATTAGTGCCTTTTGTAGTTTGAATCTTTTATTTAGCTGGCAGCAGTGGCGCTCGCTGTATTGCAGTAATTCGTGTAATGCAGATTTTTGGTGAGGTAAGTGGTTTGTGAAAGGTATAGGTTAATGTTAGTCAGGGCCATTTTTTTGCAGGGATTTTTGAAAGTCAGATTGCGTTGCACTAAAAATATTGTGTGTCAGTTTAAGAACAATCTTGCACAATTTTCTAAGGGGACATTTCAAAGTCAGTGGAATTCAGAAACAGAAAACCTTTCTGTGGCAGCGAGAGAGTCAGGTGGTGCCGTGCTGGGACACTCCACTCACATCTGCGTGGGCGGTGTTCAGTTCGCCGTCAGTCCGTCTTGTTGAGGGCATCCGTGGCTTCCCTAAATCGCATTAGCTTAATGCCGGCATAGTCCCATTGTAGAGGTCAAAGTCGATCCTTGCTTCTGGTCTGACTCTAATGACATCGCTGTCGACGGAACGTTAAATATTAATCAGCCACTCTAAACCGGTAGGGCTAGATCACGATAATTGCGGTGTCGCCGCCAGACACCACACTTGCTAGGTGGTAGCCTTTAAATCGGCCACGGTCCGTTAGTTTACGTCGGACCCGCGTGTCGCCACTATCAGTGACTGCAGACTAGTAACACGGTGTTGGCTCTTCTGCCAACCCAACAATAATAACAAAGGAAGAATCAAAAAGCTACGTGAAATATACGAACCCACTTCAAAATGATTCACAAATGTGCTCTACTTCAAATGATAGTCCTGTGATATTATTACACGGTTTTTGTACGGAGGTACTTTGCGTACAGTTATGTAGCTTCGGAAAATTAAAATATAGAAAAATGAAAACGAATTTAAAAGAAAAATAAATCAGAGGAAGCGGTTTTAACAATTGTCCGCTCACTTAAGTAATATGAATTTTTAGTTCGATACGAAAATTAGTCTCTTGTTTGTAGCCACAGCTCGCATCAGACTTTCAGAGGAGTTGGGAAAACGTAAGAACCACCAATAATGATAAATATGTAGCACTAATACCACTAGTAATAGCAGCGCACACTCTGTTGCAGACCGAAGATTTCATTCTAGGAACATCCCTCAGGATATGGATGCTGCCTCTAGATTACAGGGTCCCGGGTTAGATTCCCGGCCGCGTTGGGGATTTTCTCTGCTCAGAGACTGGGTGTTTGCGTTGTTGTCTCCATTTCATCCTGGTCATCAACATCATTCGTAACCGTGGCTGGACTGGACTGTGTAAAAGAAATGGGACTCTCTTAAGATTGGGCCTTTGTACGGGTGCTGATGACCACGAAGTTGAGTGTCCCATAAACCGAACATCATCATCGTCATCATCATCATCAACATCATCATCATCATCAGGATGTGGCTAAGCCATATCTCCACAATATCCTTTTTTCTAGGAGTATTAGTAATAGCAAGAGTATTAGTAATAGCAGCACACACTCTGCTGCAGGCCGAAGATTTCATTCTAGGAACATCCCTCAGGATATGGGTGCTGCCTCTAGATTACAGGGTCCCGGGCTAGATTCCCGGTCGGGTTGGGGATTTTCTCTGCTCAGGGACTAGGTGTTTGTGTTGTAGTTTCCATTCCATCCTCGTCATTAACATCATTCGTAACCGTCGCTGAACTGGACTGTGTAAAAGATATGGGACTCCCTTAAGATTGGGCCTTTGTACGGGTACTGATGAGCATGAAATTGATTGTCCCATAAACCAAACATCATCATCGTTATCTTCATCATCATCATCATCATCATCATCAGGATGTAGCTAAGCCACATCTCCACAATATCCTTTTTTCTAGGACTATTACTAATAGCAGGAATATTAGTAATAGCAGCGCACACTCTGCTGCAGACCGAAGATTTCATTGTAGGAACATGCCTCTGGATATGGGTGCTGCCTCTAGATTATAGGGTCCCGGGTTAGATTCCCGGCCAGGTTGGGGATTTTCTCTGCTCAGGGACTGGGTGTCTGTGTTGTAGTCTCCATTCCATCCTCGTCATCAACATCATTCGTAACTGTGGCCAGACTGGACTGTGTAAAAGAAATGGGACTCCCATAAGATTGGGCCTTTGTACAGGTGCTGTTGACCACGAAGTTGAGTGTCCCATAAACCAAACATCATCATCGTCATCATCATCATCATCATCATCATCATCATCATCATCATCAGGATGTGGCTAAGCCATACCTCCACAATATCCTTTTTTCTAGGAGTATTACTAATAGCAGGAATATTAGTAATAGCAGCGCACACTCTGCTGCAGACTGAAGATTTCATTCTAGGAACATCCCTCAGGATATGGGTGCTGCCTGTAGATTACAGGGTCCCAGGTTAGATTCCCGGCCGAATTGGGGTTTTTCTCTGCTCAGGGAGTGGGTGTTTGTGTTGTAGTCTTCATTCCATCATCGTCATCAACATCATTCGTAACCGAGGCTGGACTGGACTGTGCAAAAGAAATGGGACTCTCTTAAGATTGGGCCTTTGTACTTGTGTTGATGACCACGAAGTTGTGCGTCCGGTAAACCAAACATCATCATCGTCATCATCATCATCATCATAATCATCATCAGGATGTGGCTAAGCCATATCTCCACAATATCCTTTTTTCAAGGAGTATTAGTCGTTATGGTCTGCAGGAAAACTGTGAAGTTAGGAAAGTAGGAGATTTGGTAAGGGAGAAAGTACAGCTGTTAGAACGAGTCATGCTCGGTCGGTAAGTCTCGTTTTAGCAGGTAAGCGGTGCGGTCGTCCCGTACAATCGCCTGGGCGAATGGTAGTTTTGGTTACCTACTGCGACCATTATTTGCATGCCGTCTAGTACTCCAGAGCAATGGCGAAGAGATTCCGTAAATTAACATTGTGTTTCATGTTCTGGAATTACTGTGCAAGACAAAAGGCACTAGAAGTAGAGCGCTTTCTCCGTGATGTAACCAATATTCCAGCAAGCGACATACTGGGCATCCACTTATCAATAGCGAACAGTACGATGTACGTTAAAGTCATCCATGATGTGACTTGCGATAAGAACCTTCTGAGCACGCAGCAGGGTCTCCGAATCAGCCGTGCTGACGGCAATGTAGGGCTGGTGATGGTCGATCATGCAGGATTAGTCATGCAAATGATTCGGGTCTTTGAACTGCCGTAAGAATTCCCTGTAGCTGATGTCATGTACGCCTTCCGACATTACGGCAATGTTCACTCTTATGTAGCTAAATGATGTTCACAGTTTCCAGCACATCTGGTTCTCAACGGCTACCTCTAGGTAACCATAGACATCGAGCGTCATGTGCCATCTTGCAATCGGGTATGCAGCTGCCACGCCATTGTCATTTGTGACGACCAACGGCGGACTTGCTCTGGATGCAGCAAGGAACTGCTCGTTCGGTCAGAATGTCTCCAGCATCGCATCACACAACAGCTAGCCTCTCATGTGACACCTATACCACAACCGACATCCATACCAGTCTCCTACGCGACGCCCCTCGTCGCCCCTGTAACTTCGCACCACCGCCTGGATCCTGTATCAGCACACTTATTGGAGGCCACCGACACCACAAACTCCACAGCAAGAAACGTCCTTGTTGACACCACCGCGCCGCCCGGAGTGGCCGAGCGGTTCTAGGCGCTACAGTCTGGAACCGCGCGACCGCTACGATCGCAGGTTCGAATCCTGCCTCGGGCATGGATATGTGTGATGTCCTTAGGTAAGTTAGGTTTAAGTAGTTCTAAGTTCTAGGGTACTGATGATCTCAGATGTTAAGTCCCATAGTGATCAGAGCCACCTGAATCACTTGAACTATACTACCGGTAACAGCCCTTATGCCGGAATGAGGCGATGCCCTCCCGTCTTCCGACGTGGAAGTCCGGTCGTGGAAGCAACGGTAACCGTCGCGCTATAGATGCAGAGCAATCCCATCCGTATGGGTATGCGTAATAACGATAGCCCGCCATCATCTACAGGTAGATCTCGTGAGAACGCGCTTACAGGACTCAGACTCACTGCTCACGAGATACATGCTGTGGATTATATTACAGCCGGCGACCGACGACGACGACGACGGACAGCTCATTACTGTCTACTTACGTCACAGGCAAAGGCTGATACGGTCACCGGATTCGTCAATCACTACTGGAACGTTTATGGTGCCGGGATTATTGACGCAGTAGCATCTGGTCTGGCCTTCCATAGCTCGCGCCACCCCAGTGGATACCCAGTTGATAGAATTTATCAGTAGACACGAAGTGTGCGCCAATAACAAAACTCCCTGTATTGGTTTTCTCCCCTTAGAGATTTATCGTGCCTTCCGGACGTTAATGGCCCGTATGTGGACCAGCACCTTTCAAGAAATTTTGACGCAGGGCCACGTTATCCCTCCCAGCTTTGTCACAGGCATCATCATTCCTATACATAAGCCACACCGTGGTGTAGCAATAACCACAGACCTTGCGCCTATCCTCCTTAATGCGGACTACGAAGTCTTTGGTCGCATTTGGGCTGTGCTCCTTCGTCCCCTCTTCGCATCATCGTTTCACTGAAGCCGATGATCCCAGGTGGACAGCTAAATACGTACGACAGCAGCTGGCGAATGTCGGGATGTGATAGCACTGGCTGCGACGTGACGCCTCCGGACATCTAGTGTCGCAGTCGACTTCCACGGTGCATATGACAAAGTACATCACAGATTTCTATTCTCAGTGATGACTCGGATGGGCGCTAGCTCCCACGTACGTAACGTGTCGAGTACAGTTTCTATAGGTCAGTCTATCCGATAAGGCTGTTCCAAATCGACTTTGATATATCCCTAATAGGGACCGTCAAACCTACGCTCACAGGACTCACGCTGTTATAGCACACCTTCCGTTGTCGAGCATTCGCCGACGATCTGCTCCTCTTGGTTCAGTCAGGAGTGAAAACACGACAGACCACTGATTTAATAATAACGTACTGCACAGCGGCAGGCAGCTCCATGAAAGTGAATAAATTTGCAGCCCTGCTAATAGGACATG
This sequence comes from Schistocerca gregaria, assembly GCF_023897955.1. Lineage (NCBI taxonomy): Eukaryota > Metazoa > Arthropoda > Insecta > Orthoptera > Acrididae > Schistocerca > Schistocerca gregaria. The sequence continues at coordinate 169,048,528 of NC_064926.1, read as the reverse complement.
GCAACAGACTTTGAACGCATAATGGTAGTTGCAGCTAAACATATGGAACAGTCCAGTTCGGAAACTGTTAGGGAATTCAACATTCCGAGATTCACCACGTCCATCGTGTGTCGAGAATACCAAATTTTAGACATTACCTCACCATGGACAATGCAGTCTGTGTCCGATGGCCTTCACTTAACGACCGAGTTTCCATGGAGTTGTCAGTACAAATAGACAAGGACCACCGCGTGAAATAACTGCACGAACCAATGTGGGACTTGCGACAAACGTATCCGTTAAGAGTTTGGTGTGAACAGTCCATGTCAGCAGACGACCAACGCGAGTGCCTTTGCTAACCGCACGATATCGTCTATGAGACCATATCGGTTGGATCCTACATGACTGGAATATAGTGGCCTGGTCAGCTGAGCCTCGATTTCAGTTTCTAAGAGCTGGTGGTAGGTTAGAAGTGTGTTGCAGATCCTGTGACAGCATGGGTCCTAGTTGTCAACAAGGCACTATGTAAGGTGTTGGTGGCTTCTTAATGATATGGGTTGTGTGTACATGCAATGACCTGGTTCAAATGGGTCAAATGGCCCTGAGCACTATGCAACTTCTGAGGTCATCAGTCGCCTAGAACTTAGAACTAATTATACCTAACTAACCTAAGGACATCACACACATCCATGCCCGAGGCAGGATTCGAACCTGCGACTGTAGCGGTCGCTCGGCTCCATACTGTAGCGCCTATAACGTCACGGCCACTCCGGATGGCGCAATGATCTGGGTCCGCTGGTTCAGTTGACACGATCACTGATTGGAAATGGTTACTTTCAGCTTCTGGAAGTTTATTTTCAGTGAAACAAGAATTTTTATGGATGACAATAAGGCATTTGAAGAATGTACAGGTGATTGGGCGCCTTGGAGTAGTTTCTCCAAATTATGTAATTACAATCAGACGTCCTCAATTCTCGTTAGATATTTCCCTTGTAAGTCAACATTCTGTAAGATTCGAGTGAATGATTTGGTTGCCCATATCGCCCACTATCAATGCTATCGAACATTTATTGAACATAATCGAGAGATGAGTTTCTGCAAAAATCCTGCACCAGCTACACTTTTGGATTTATGGACGGCTATACAGTTTGCACGGCTCCATATTTCTGTGCAAGACTTCCAAAGATTTGTTGAATCCATAGTACATCGATGCTACATCGAGTTATTGCACTACGCTGGGCGAATGGATATTCGACACATTATTAGGCTGTATACTATGACTTCTGTCACCTCAGTATATTTGTACCATTTCTATCAGTTCCCGTAAAGTTGCATCAACAAAATCTCGCTCTTTCACCTGCTTGAACTGACGAAATTGCTTAATGGTTTTTACAACAATAGGGCTGTCAATGTCCGAAAGCACTAATTTCACTCTTTTACATCAGGACTCTGCCTTATCATCAGCAATTAATATTATTATTTTTTCTCGTGTGGGCACTATATTTCGCTTAGACCTTCGCACTCTTTCAAGAATAAATTAACATTAGGAGCGAAAAATCTTCGTGTTACGTTGTCCGCTAATCCTTGTAGATATTTCTACGTAAAATCTGTGAACGATTCAATCACCTTGTCTCCTAATAAGAAAATAACCCCTGAATGTTTTTGTGGCTGCATATTCGACTTCGGCAGTTTGAAGATGTGCACCAGACGTGTCTTTCATTGCCGCTAATGCCCTAATACCCAATGTCATTTCCGGAATACCAAATACTATATGAGAATTTATACACAGGAGGTGCGTCGAAATTGAACCTACTGTTTTCAGAATACCCCAAATAGTGGAAAGATCATCACAAATTTCCGTGAATTCGGTATCTACAGGAATCATCGAAAAGTTTATGAGCTTCGTGTAGGTAAAATAGATGATTTTCTCGGGTTTTGAAGTACTGGTTAACAGAACTCTAACTTGACATTACAGCTATCACGATATGGCATGAAAATGCTATCCCGCGAATGTCAAATTTTTTTCCTAACTTTTTTAAATGCAAGAACCAATGCCATGCCATTTTCGTTTTTTGCCCTGTCAGAAAAGTGTGAATATAGCGAGTCCGCAAAAGACTGGAAATGTAGTGAAACAGACATTGTTTCTGTAACATCATGAACTGCTTGTCACAATTTTTTATTCAAACAATGAATGTTTACAGTATTAGGGTTACATTCATCACCAATGTATTAGATTACTATTTTATAAATTCCTGTACTTCTGCAACTCCGTCCAAAGTAGCCCTATCAGCTGACTACGACAATCGAATTTAACTCCACGATGTCATAGATGTTGCATGATCGCCATTGTAGAGGCAATGGACGTAATCAGCATTCGTTGGCTTGAATAATGCTTCCGTTTACTAAAATGTTATAAACACAATGGTAATCAGTTATGAGTTTTGACAACAAAGGTTACATGTGCTTGCCAATGAACTGTATTAAATCTGCACCCGTATGATCGAAGCCACTCGATTATTGTAATTCGCGTAAAGTACTAAAAAGTGCGCAGGGCCGTTCCTACCATTAGATCAAACTAGGTGGCCGCCTAAGGCGGCAAAATCTTAGGTGCTGGTAAGGGCCGGAAAAATTAGTTTCAAATCAGAAAGCAAAAACTTTCAGAAAATTATGAGCAAAAATGAAAAGAGTGATAGTTAAAACACAGAATAGTTTTCAAGAGCGCACAGAAGAGTTACTTAACAAGTCTTACTTACGTTGGCGAAAGTCAACACAGTGCTCTACCTATCTCAAAACGTGAGCTACCACTATTGATTAGGAAGCAGAAACAAACGTGACATTGATTCATTTTTGTCGAGTGCTTGAGCGGGCCTCGTACGGTGGTTTGCACTCATATAGCGACTTGATACCGTATCTCCGATCAGTCACTCCTTTTGTTCTTGTCTCTGCAGTGCATTTGTCAAGCGTCAGTTGAATTGATGATGCCCCCGGAAACTGATGACGTCAGGTGAACTTTGATTAATGATGAGAAATGTAATAGGGGATTTGTATTGTTGTGCCGTTTTATGTTGCTAGCGGTGGATTGCGTGGGGGAGATACTGGGGAGACCGATGGTAGTAAAAAAGGAGAGGCGTCATTTTTCAGTTCTCGTCTAGTGCCGCAAAACACGTAGCAACGATTCTGAAAGCAAAACGAAATGGCTTCTTTACGTAGAAGTGCCTCTAATGACTTGTAATGTCTAAAAATTCTTTTCTTCCCAATTTCTGAAACATTGAGAGGGATTTTTCCCTTACTTCCTCTTTCTTTCCATTTAAAATACATTCATACTTCAAATGATATTAGCTCCTGCCACGATAACTAATTATACCGCTTAGCTTTTTGCTGTTGTTCCCATTGAGTCCTTCAATAAAAGTTAATTCATTGTGGATTTTACTACATTTAAAACAACGTGATTTTTTTTTAATTTCTGAGCAGTAATTGCATGTACCTCTTCTGAAACTAATAATAAACATGTTTTTGAGACCTGGTTCGTCTATACATCTCTCGCTTAGTGTAAGCCGCTCTGACTCACTATTTTCACTATCACCTCATTTCCAACGCTACAGTTTTTAAATGAGAGACTCAAAGTTTTAACTGTTGCTTGAAGTTGAAATCTGGTATTCGACCTGGAGTACATCACTGTCTCCACATTCTTACTTATCGGTCACAAATTAATCCATGCCGACCAACAATAGAAGTCATTCTGCAAAGAACTGATCTGAATAACGCTAGCTACAATCGCAATTGCTCGCAGAAACTGGTGGAATTTTTACTCCGAATGCTTACCCAGGTAGTGGATCTGATAACAGTTTGTTGTTCAGCTTACTTGCTATTAGCGATATGATACTGTTGGTCACTCACAGCTCGTACACTTGCCATTTACAGCCTGCATAGAAGTGTTCGGTGTCTTCTTCTAATTTCAAATAATAGTTATAATACTTACAGCACAATGAAAAAAAGAATACTTTTCTGGCAGGGGACGACATCGTCTTCAAAATTGTTTAATGAGAAGAGAAATCCCTCTAACCCCCCTACCCCCCCCCCCCCCCCCCCCCCCCCTCTGTCACCGTCACCGTCAATTCGAAAATCTGGCTTTTTCGCTGAAGGACAGAGATAATCGGTATTGGACTGGCAAAGGTGGAGACATATTTTTGAAGAGAGAGTACATTTTGAAACCATAGCTTAGAATAACAAAACTGTTTAAAAGCACACTCGACGAATTAGAGGACTAAAGCATGGAGAGACATTGTGAGGAAACGAAGCACAAGTGTACCAGAGAAATTAAAACAAGTTGCTCTGTTGGGCAGGATGAATACAAAACCAGTGAAGAACAAGGATGAATTTAATTTCCAAAACTATTCATATAACACCATTTTATCAACATCGCCTAAATATTATAGAAATATTTGTATAATAAACACATTGATTTCATTTCCGCGATTGTTCGCAAGACACAACATATTATTAATACAGAGTACATACATTCTGAACGTGCACTGAAACACATAAAATAAATAAAAACTGCGCTCCACATATTTCAAGTTACCAGACAACATTAAATAACTGATTATCGGATTATACGAATTCAAGACTAGAAACTGGTGATAGGCAGACATTTTACCGTTTGTTCCCATGTCAAGCTCTGTGTTAATCTAGCGTTAATACTCGTAACTTTCACCACAAAAATTGCCCTTTACACCAACGGCGCCCACACCATAGTTCTTAAGGAAAGAAAAAAAAGTTGTGGACCTAGTCATTTTTCCTTCAAGAAAACGATTTAAAAGACAATGTTAAACAGGTCTTTAATACGGCCTTATCTGAAATTCATTTATGACCACTAACAACTCGCTATTCGCTTACGAAAATGTTAAAAATAAATTATATCTCTAGGTATAGCTCACCCCCTCCTGAAAACTATCGTATGGGTTCCCTTGCTTTACACGAATAACTCACAAGAAGTGCCTTCAAAAACATGGCTCCACTCTAATTAACGAAGTGAATAACAAAATGTTCAAATTACGTCTCTGCTGCGATTGAGGTTTTACTGGCTCACGGAAATACTGCTGCTACTTTCTGAAACTACGTCAAAGCTTAGCTCTACATAAAAAGGGCAGAATTTTCTTATATTAGCAATAGTCCAAATAACATGTGGTACGCAATTTCTTACTATCTCTACATTAGTAAATGTACGTACAATTGTTTACACATCGTGACATGAAGTATAATTTCAGAGAATAAGACTTACGTCAGAGCAAATCTGATGACAGGTTATGTAGAATTAAAAGAAAACGAGCTTTTTTTACAAAAACTGAAATTCGTGCAGGTTACAGATAAAGTTATAAGTTTAACTGTGAAAAGCCATTTATTTCGAGTGATAAAAGATAACAAACAGTTGCATGTAGACCAATGTATCGCGTGTACAGTGATAAGTAAGACGAAGGACTTGATTGTTTATTATTAGTCTTTTATTCTTCGTTTTCTCTCCTGCGCCTCCAGCTACACGACCAGACTCAACGGCGTACGGTCCGTGGGAAGAGCATCATCCATCCTCGTTGCCACAGCACGCTGGTCTGCCCATGATGTGCTGCGAAAGTGCTTCATTTTTCCTCTGCCAGCTCCATCAATGAAACACGTATTATGTTCGAGTATAATGTCTTTTCTGGAGACTAGAAATCTACTCTGTAGGAATCAGCATGGGTTTCGAAAAAGACGGTCGTGTGAAACCCAGCTCTCGCTATTCGTCCACGAGACTCAGAGGGCCTTAGAGACGGGTTCACAGGTAGATGCCGTGTTTCTTGACTTCCGCAAGGCGTTTGACACAGTTCCCCACAGTCGTTTAATGAACAAAGTAAGAGCATACGGACTATCAGATCAATTGTGTGATTGGATTCAGGAGTTCCTAGATAACAGAACGCAGCACGTCATTCTCAATGGAGAGAAGTCTTCCGAAGTAAGAGTGATTTCAGGTGTGCCGCAGGGGAGTGTCATAGGACCGTTGCTATTCACAATATACATAAATGACCTGGTGGATGACATCGGAAGTTCACTGAGGCTTTTTGCAGATGATGCTGTGGTGTATCGAGAGGTTGCAACAATGGAAAATTGTACTGAAATGCAGGAGGATCTGAAGCGAATTGACGCATGGTGCACGGAATGGCAATTGAATCTCAATGTAGACAAGTGTAATGTGATGCGAATACATAGAAAGATAGGTCACTTATCATTTAGCTACAAAATAGCAGGTCAGCAACTGGAAGTAGTTAATTCCATAAATTATCTGGAAGTACTCATTAGGAGTGATTTAAAATGGAATGATCATATAAAGTTGATCGTCGGTAAAGCAGATGCCACACTGAGATTCATTGGAAGAATCTTAAGGAAATGCAATCCGACAACAAAGGAAGTAGGTTACAGTACGCTTGTTCGCCCAATGCTTGAGTACTGCTCAGCAGTGTGGGATCCGCACCAGGTAGGGTTGATAGAAGAGATAGAGAAGATCCAACGGAGAGCAGCGCGCTTCGTTACAGGATCATTTAGTAATTGCGAAAGCGTTACGGAGATGATAGATAAACTCCAGTGGAAGACTCTGCAGGAGAGACGCTCAGTAGCTCGGTACGGGCTTTTGTTAAAGTTTCGAGAACATACCTTCACCGAAGAGTCAAGCAGTATATTGCTCCCTCCTACGTATATCTCGCGAAGAGACCATAAGGATAAAATCAGAGATTAGAGCCCACACAGAAGCATACCGACAATCCTTCTTTCCACGTACAATACGAGACTGGAATAGAAGGGAGAACCGATATAGGTACTCAGGGTACCCTCCGCCACACACCGTCAGGTGGCTTGCGGAGTATGGATGTAGATGTAGATGTAGAACGTCATATAGTGAGGTTCTTTCTTGTGTATACCATGTATGAGTACATGCAGGATAAGTCAAATGTTGTGCTCTCGTTCGTCACAGCGCGATTCGTTGCATACTATCAGTCCAAAAATGTTGTAACAAACATAATTTCCGTAAATATTTTCAGTAGAAAATGCTCGTCAAGGAAAGGCTATTTCGTTACATTGTAATCTAATGTACGAGAATTATTTTCATTTAGTACGTTGTAAGCTGCAACCTAGTTAGTGCGATTGACGCACAGTTACGTGTCAGAAGAGTCGAATTGGAGAGTTTCATTCAAGGTATAGTAATTCTTCTTTGTTTTCTAATTCTAGACTGCCTGATATGGTATCCGGTCTCCTAAACGTTATAATATCATCACAGCACGTCTTACATAATGATCAGAGTGTACTTTTTTCGTCAATATATATGAAGGTAAAGCAAATTTTTAATTTTTAATCTCCTATGTAACAATGCCTCTTGGTCACATGTTCAGTCAACAAACCATCTGGCTCGTGTTTTTGTATTAGATTGTAATTCTGGTTTCTGTGTGCAGTTATAGTATTTCTGGTTTTTTACTTACTTTAGTGTAAAAGGGTATTTGAAATATCTTGTCTTATCATGGAAGAACCGTGCCTGATGTGTACGTTGAATCACACTTCCACACACAGAAAAGTTACATTTATGCTTTCTTGTTTCGTAGCTTTTATAGTTGCTGGGGACTTAATTAATTAACTGTGTTAACGCAAATTTCCTTTCATTCTTTGTTGTAATTCTATGCAGTCAGATTGCGTACTAATATTATTCAGGGCCAACCGGTTACGAGACTGCGTGACCGCACAAACAGCGACTAAAAATAAAATTATTAGCATTCTATTTTAATTAAGCCCCCATGCACGTGGCGACCGCTGCTTCGGATCGTCCCTTGGAATTCTTTTGATTGTAAAAATACCACACAGTAGGATTGTTGTAGTAATTTGTAGTTTAGTAATTGTAGTCTATATTGCATGTGTAGATTTGGTAATTGGACATTTATAGTTGTCTTGTCATTCTTTTATTGGTATTTTGGCAGAATTTTATTCTTAATGTCTCGTATAGGCGTTTGACAATTTTGGGCAATTATGAAGATTTTAATTGTTCGTTGTGCACGTTTGTCGGGAGGCATTTCACGTGAATGGTATTGTTGGTGATAAAGTGTTATATTCTGTGTAATTTTCGTATTGTGTCGAGTTTTGTATGTTTTATAAATGATTACGTGATCGATGAAAAAGGCAAAAATTATGGATAGTGAGAATGACGAAATTGTTAACATGGCGAACTCGCCAACACATGAGAACAGTTTGATGAATAATGAAGTAGAAAACAATTTAATAAGTCGGGAAAATAGTCCGGAACCAGCTCAAAATGTTTCACAATCAAAAAATTTTCACTATTCGAGATTAACGACAGAGGATTCTGAAATAGTATCGAACACAGATAGCTTTACGGCTATGCCGAAGGAAGTCAGTTATACGGGAAATTTTAGGGGCGAAAAGAATTTCCAACGAGTCAATATGGAGCAACTGATGAGTGCAATATTTGATTTGGGATCTGAATTAAAAGCAGTGGGATCACAGTTACGATCTGAATTTAAAACAGAGATGGGAACAATTAGAAGCACGGTTGGACTCGCTGGGGTCGCGGTTGGGATCTGAATTACAAACAGTGGGATCACAAATAGGAACAATTAAAACTGATATGGGAACAATGGAAACACGGTTAGACTCACAAATAGGAACAATTAAAACCGAGATGGAAACAACGGTTAGACTCACAAATAGGGATATGTTTTAAAAACATGAAAGATGAATTAAAGAAAGAAATTAGAGAAATACAGCCGATTTTGAATGCTCACAATAATAGATTAATTTCAATAGGAATCAGACAAAAGGAACAGGATAGAGAACATGAAGAAAGAGGTCGCGTGATAATAAAAAAAATTTCAGAGCTACGTTTACAACACGCACACGATAAGGAAGAAATATTTGAAAGAATCGAGGAATCTGTACCAAATGAAAGAATAAATAACCTAACACAACAATGTGAACAGCTAACTGCTAAATGTGTCAATACTGAAACCCGAGTCGCGACACTTACTGAACACGTAAACAAACAGAAAGAACAAGTAGGTGACTTATCGGAAAGAGTTAAGATTTCAGATAAACAGACAAGTCTTAGTTTAAATGGGGACAGAGATTCAGACGATACAGCTCCATTGCCCATTGCCATTTGCAGAAGCCGGAGAGTACCAGAACACAAATAAACATGTTGGAAATCAGGGAAAATTTAATGAACGCGTAAAAGGGAATTTGAGACATTACGAAAGCAAGTCAAACAACTTGAAGGCGAAATCGTAGGAAAAGACAGCAGAAGAAATGTAGAATCACAGATAGCAGAGGGCTTTGAAGAAAGTAGTTTATTTTCTTTATGAGAAGCAACAAGAGAGCGCCAGGCGCGCGAACTTGACAATAATCGACATTGGGACGGGGACAGTCGCGGTAGGTCTTTGTCGCCACGAGGCGAAAACTTTGACTATAAACACTTCTATACAGTTCGGAAATTTAAAATGTTTCGCAATTCTAAGAATGACATACATCGATGTTCATGGTTAGATCAATTTATGTACGCACTTCCACCAAGTTGGCTTCTAAGTCACAAACTGGAATTTATGTGCGGCTATTTAAGTCCTCAGGGGATTTGCTACACTAAGTGAATATGTGCCGTAGCGTGCACAGGTCCCCGAGCTGTAGTGGTGCTACATTCCTTTTAGTTTCCTGCACCGCTGCCTACTCTTATACTATTCTTTGTATCTATCAAAACAACTCTTCAACTATCAATTTATCTAGAGAGTAGGTAAAGAATAACCGGATACGCCTATTTTACCCAAAAGTGAGTTCGGAAATTACCGTTTGGATTTACTGTATCTTCTGCAGCATTCATTCGTAGTTTAAACGAAATTTTACCTGTTTATCTTCGTAACAATATTACTTCATATGTTGACGATATTCTTATTGCTAAACGTTGTTGGAGTGAGCATAACAAAATTTTGGGTTCATTATTACGTATTTTTGCAAGAGTTGGCATTACAGGGAACTTGGAAAAATCTGAATTTGGTCGTTCTCAGGTGAAATTTCTTATTCATATTATGTCTACATAAGGTATTGTTTCTGATCCAGAGAAACTAGACGCTATTCGTAATTATGCTGTTCCTACTACAAAACGTGATGTTCGTAGTTTCCTTGGTGTCTGTAGTTTTCTTAGACGCTTTGTTAGGTTGGACAGTTGGGCCACACCTCGTTTATGTGAACTATCTGGAAAGAATTGTAATTAGTGTTGGGATGAGGAAGCTCAATCAGTATTTGAACAACTTCGTGATGCTTTAGTTGCTGCTTCACTTCTTTCACATCCGGATTTATCTAAGGATTTTTGTTTGGTGACGGACTCATCATACAAAGGCCTAGGTCCACACTTATTTCAAGTGACAGAAGAAAACGACGTTGTAGTACAGAAAACTATTGCATTTGGAAGTCGTGTTCTCTCTAAATCAGAAAAGAATTATTCGATTACGGAACTTGAAGCCTTGGCTGTTGTTTGGGCTTTCACAAAATTTCGCATCTTTTTGTACGGCAGACATACTGAGGTTTACACCGATCATTCAGCTCTGGAATATCTTATGTCAACAAAATTAACACATGGAAGGTTATCACGATGGGCGCTGTATCTACAGGAATTTGATTTTAGTATTGTTTACATACAGGGTTCTTCCAACATTATTGCTATTACTTGATCACGTGCACCTATGGGTTTGAAACAGAGTGCTGAGGAGGACTGCAAAGAAAACAATTATTGTTTGATGTATATTCAAGGTGTTGCGTTTGAAAATTTTATTTCGTCTTCGCTCCAGGACATCGCTAAGGAGCAAAATAAGGATCCAATCTGGAAGGACATTAAGGAGAAGTGGTAGAGAAAGGAAAGCGTAGCGATTAGACAGTATTATTCAGTTCGCAGTTATATTCTTTTTAAACGAAAATCAGTCGACAACTCTGATTAGTTTGCATTCCTGATGAGTGGGTTAATAAATTGATTTGGTATACACATTTCAGTTATGCACACTTTGGTCCCAAAAAATGCTTTCATAAATTACGAGAAAATTGCTACTTCAGTAATATGGAAAAACGTATACGATCTGTTCTTGCCAAATGCAAATTATGTGAAAAGGCTAAGCCGTCAACTATTTCTCACAGAGCACCGTTTTTTCCTATCATTCCAGCAAAATTAAAGGACATGGCTGCAGTCGATTTGTTCGGTCCAGTGAATCGTTCTTCTAATGGTTTTGCGTACATTTTGGTAGCAGTGGAATTGACCTCAAAATATGTGTGTTTTACACCTTAACGCAAAGCAACAACTCGTTCAGTATTTAATGCTTTCATCAAACATTTTCTTAGAGAAATGGGACATGTTGATAAGGCTATATCAGATAATGGATCACAGTTTCGTACTCTACGGCGTCGTAAGATTAAACCAATTTTCACTTCACTTTTTCACCCTCAATCTAACGCTTCAGAGAGATGGATGAAGGAAATCCATAAATTGTGTCGACTTTATTGTCATCAGAATCACAGAACGTGGGATCAGTATCTTCATATTTTCCAAAACATTCTGAGTGAACTCCCTAATGATTCAACTTCTTTACCTCCTATATTGATATTAAAAAATAAAGCACCGACAAATCGAATTTCTGAAATTGTTAATTTTCCGCCTTCACGGAAACTGCGGCATTCTGAAGTTGTCAATCTGGCTCTACTAAATATTGCATCTGCGGCTGCTACAAGAGAGAAATCAGCTAAACGTCCTGGTCGTTTAAAAACCTTGTCAGTTGGTCAAAAGGTGTTAATTAAGTCTCATCGTTGGTCTCACAAACGAAAAAGCTTGTGTCGCAAATTTTTTCTGCTTTATAACGGTCCATATAGAATTCGCAAAATTATTCATGATAACACTGTCGAAGTAGAAACTCTTAAATCACGGTGCTCTAAGGGAATACATCATATATCGAACGTTAAAATTTTTGTGGAATGACATACTTTTGAGAAACTAACAGTCATACGTAAACACACGGAGAGTACAAGGATACCGCCCTGGCTTCCGGCGGCGGCACATACTCAAAGCAACAGTCAAGTCTGCGCGCCGCACAAAGCAGTCGTTGAACGCAAACAATTACTTCCTACGTCACGCGTACCTACAGCTGATCGAGCGCTGACTGCGAATTCACTGACAGCCGTAAACAAATACACAATCTAATTTCTCTCATTATATTCAGTGTAAAGCTATAGTGACGTGATAAATTATGTTATTAACGTTCAGTATTTTTCAGGATACAGTTATATAAAGTATTTAAGAACTTCAGGTAAATTTTGTGTGTGTGCGATCGAGAAAATTTCAGGAAGAATGTCATTTCGAAGAAGAAAGTAATAAACTAAAAAGGTAACTATTAATTGAGTTTATTTGTCAGGAAACTTATTTCCACTTAGGTACGTACTTTAGACGTTATTTGCTGCTCGCGATTACGTGATTCATACTTCGTGTTAACTGATATTGACAATGATTGATTAATGAAGAGGGTTGTTACTCATGTATATTATGCATCGCTTGGCTGCTATGCTTTTTCACTGATATCATATTTTTTTCTATTATGTGCGTCCTGTGCTTATTTATTTAAATTATAATTGCCACCTGATTAATTGTGTTGATATGGTTATGTATGTAGGTTATACTTTGTGATTTATCTGCTTTCGCCATTATGTTTACGTATTAAGATTACATATGAATATTTATTTGCTTATGCTGATATGATGCTAATGATCTGTTTATTATGTGAGATATATTATTGCTTCATTGCGTATGGATTGCATATTTACACATTTCTGCTTTGTTGTCATAACTATTCTTTAATTTTGTATATAGAATACTGATGTATGGTGTACAAACATGGAGTTTAGGCTACACTATGGTATTAATTATACAGTAGATTGTTTGCTTGGCAGAGCCTCGTTATAGGGATTGAGCTACATCCACTTGTTGACTTTCTGTTCTCTACTGGTATATTTACTCGCTATTGCATGTTTTGTTTACGGTCAGTGCTTTATATTTTAAGATAAGCAAATGAACTGCTATAATTCTACGAACGACATTGGTACAAGAAACTCCATTGAAGTCACATGAGCTGGAGGTTTTATGGAAGCTGTATAAATTTATGCTAATAGGAAGGAAGCTGACGACATGACATACCAACACAAGGTTGAGACCATTGACAGTTATTACACTGCATTCTTCGTGAGCAATTGAAATAGCAAGTGACACTTGACACACGAAATACTCCACTTGTTTGCTTCTGTTGTGCCATGATTCTTGAAGTGGTGTACATATTGTGAATTATTACGATCATTCACACTCCGTACTCGTACTTACTTACTGAAAGTTATTCAAACTAAAGGCTGTTAGAGGTCATGTATGCATTTCTTTTATTTAATGATGGACAAGGTAACCAAAATGTATTTTATAATTCAAAATGAGTAGAAGATTTGGGTCAGATGGATCACACAGAGGTTGTGTGTGGACATTATGTCATTGGATTGTATGGGATGATGAATTGAAGTTTATACTAGGATTTTATTTGTACTTGTTCGAGGAGACTGACTAGAGGAAAGAGTTGTTATGGAAGTGAAATGATATTGGCGATAAGGTTTATATGTATCGACGTATTGAAGAGGTATTACTGAGGTATTGAGATAGTGTGAAGTTGATGATTATTGGAGTTTTGTTGGATAAGAGGTAAGGTAAATGATATTGGTGATAAGGTTTATATGTATCGACGTATTGAAGAGGTATTATTGAAGTATTAAGATTATGTGATGGTGATGATTATTGAAGTTTTGGTGGATAAAAGGTAAAGTGAGTAAGGAGCATATTTTTTTTTGTTGGTTTATATGGAACAATGACGATGAAGATGGCAGACTAGAACACTCAAGTAGAAGGAAGATTGTCTACACAAACACTTTGTTAAATCAATAAGCAGTATATAGTTTTTTTTTTTTTTGGAGAAAGGAAGTATTTGCATATCTTGGCAAACTGGCAGTTGTTCAGAAACCGTACATTTTGATTTGGCTTGGTAAACATTGGTCTTCACATGTTGAATATGACGTTGACTAACTATTATTGACTGTTATATACTGTACCACTACTACTTGATACACATATAGAACATCAAATTTTGACAGAAGTGCATTTACACAGTTAACACTATTCAATTGCACAGTAGTAATTAAGTGTGGATGAAAGATGAGTGAGTGTGTTTTTTGTGTTTTCCGTTCCTAATACCAAATAATTGGTACCGACCTATCTCCTAAATATTATTTTACTTGTTTGTTGTGGCTTGCACTGACACCCATAAATATTATAAGTTTACTGACATTTGTGTATTGTAATAGTTAATATGACATTTATCTGATATCATTTGTGTGTTTGCTATAATTTGTATGTTTAGTGTAAGAGCATTGATAACAATTTTCTAAAACCAATTGTGTGTGCATTCAAACTGTTGTTCGTGCTCACACGTATTAACATTGGTGGGTGCCACTTGGAAATGTTTGATTTTTGCTGATAAACTCTGATGAACTGTCTGATTAATGATAGTGAATATTATGGACTGTTACCTGCATGTGTTCAACATGATGAGTGCCACTAGGAAATGTTTAATTTCTGCTGATAAACTCTGATGAACTGTCTGAATAGTGACAGTGAATATTATGGACTGTTACCTTCACCTGCTCAACATTACTGGGCGCCACTGACGGAATTGCTACAACTGAAATGATGACACTTGTTGGTGTGTGCACCTGTTCATCATTGCTGGGTGCCACTGATGGGCTGCTTCTACTGAGATAATGTCACTTGTTGCTGTCTGCACCTGCTCAACATTACTGGGTGCCACTGATGGAACTACTTCATTTGACATGATGTCACTGGTTGGTGTCTGCACCTGCTCAACATTGCTCGGTGGCACTGATGGACTGCTTCTACTGGAATGATGTCACTTGTTGGTGACTGCACCTGTTCAACATTGCTGGGTGCCACTGATGGACTGCTTCTACTGAAATGATGTCACTTGATGGTGTCTGCACCTGTTCAACATTGCTGAGTGTCACTAATGTAACTGCTTCTACTGAGATAATGTCACTTGTTGGTGTCAGCACCTGCTCGCCATTTTTGGGTGGCACTGTTGGGGCTGTTTAAATACTGTTGATGACATGTTATGAGACTGCTATTTGCACCTGTTGACCATTGCTGGGTGCTACTGCTGGAACTGTCAACTACTCTACTTGTTTATTGAACTATTGAAAGGATTTTATGCGAATGTTTGTATAAACTGATTTTTTGTGTGTTTACTGTTTATGAAATGTTATGAGACTCTTACCTGCACCTATTCGTCATTGCTGACGCTTTTGATTGAATTGTTTAACCACATGATACTTGTGTAAACTATTATGTAAAATCATATGTATGCAAGCACTTTTATTCCTTACTGTACTTTATATATTAGGTTATTGAAAGGTCAGGGCAAAGCCAAAATTTATTTACTTATGTGGTATTTACTTATAAATATTATCTTTTGTTTTTCTCTGTATTTTTTTTGGACGACTTTGGTGGTATTTTCACCACCGATGCTGGCAAAAATACCATCGAATTCTAGCCCTTGAAGGAGGGGCAAATGTAGGTGGCTACACTGAGTCACAGCGCAAGAGATTGCGCCAAAGAGTATTATTCAGCCGCCTCCACTGGCAGTAGCCGTTGAGAAGTTCGTGAGTGCAGTGGTAGTTCTGAGGTAGGCGTGATCTGTGCTTGTTGAGACGTCGACAGAATACTAGTTGTTCTGTTGGGCAAGTCACCATACATTATTCGATTGGGGTTGTTGTAATGATCAGAGTGTTTTTTTTTCGTCAATATATATGAAGGTAAAGAAATTTTTTTATAGTTAAGGTCCTATGTAACAATGCCTCTTGGTCACAGGTTCTGTCAACAAACCATCTCGCTCGTGTTTTTGTATTAGACTGTAATTCTGGTTTCTGTATGCAATTTTAGTATTTCTGGTTTTTTACTTAATTTAGTGTAAAGGGGTGTTTGAAATATCTTGTCTTATCATGGAAGAACCGTGCCTGATGTGTACGTTGAATCACATTTCGACACACAGAAAAGTTACATTTATGCTTTCTTGTTTCGTAGCTTTTATAGTTGCTGGGGACTTAATTAATTAAATGTGTTAAAGCAAATTTCCTTTCATTCTTTGTTGTAATTCTATGCAGTCAGATTGCGTACTAATATTACTCAGGGCCAACCGATTACGAGACTGCGTAACCGCACAAACAACGACTAAAAATAGAATTATTTGCATTATATTTAATTAAGCCCCGATGCAACTCGCCTTACTAACTTAATATGTACTCAGCTGAAGCTGTTTATACCGATCTTATAGTGGGATCTACCATGAGTTATAAATAGATAAGCCTTGGAACAGTGGTATTCGGTTTCTGTCACCGGTTGTTTCATAATGAATTATATTTTAACTTCGTGCGAAGGATTTACGGTGTGAATATCTACTTTTCTGGCTTTCACGTTGTGTACAGGTTTTAAGTGACAGTAAAAATTAATTACCTTGGTAAGAATGGACTCCGATATCGGGACTGATAACCCTGTAGTATGGTCCCTTTACTCTCCAAGCCAACCAACCAACCATCTTCTGAGAGAGTGCACCAGAAGTATGAGGAAGTGTTCCGTCGTTTCTCTTTGGATAGGGATTTATATATAGACAAGTAAAAATGCGTTTTCCTTTGGATAAGGATGTATGTAGCTGGGTAAGATTGGCTCTGAGTACTATGGGACTCAACTGTTGTGGTCATCAGTCCCCTAGAACTTAGAACTACTTAAGCCTAACTAACCTAAGGACATCACACACATCCATGCCCGAGGCAGGATTCGAACCTGCGACCGTAGCAGTCGCACGGTTCCGGACTGAGCGTCTAGAATCGCGAGACCACCGTGGCCGGCGTAGCTGGGTAAGAATGCAGGAATTTAGGCACTCGAAGATCCCCTCACTCATGTATTGTATAGGTTCGACGTGATTTTATTGTTTTAATCATTTACATTACTCAGTCTTGCTGTAAAATTTTGATGTCAGTTCTCTATTTGTCTTGAAGAAGCATGATCTGGATGTCGTTTAGTATTCTCTTTCTACAAATAAAATATGAGATTTTCCTTTTCTGAGTCTTTATTTGCAATGAAATGAATGTTTGAAGTCTGCCTTGCTATTCAAAGTTCTTCTGAAGTATTACGTTTTACAGTCCTGCTTTGTTAAGTGTTATCTTTTGTTGTCAAGTTCAGAACGTGCAAAGCTTCCTTTGTCGAGAGTAATCCGTTTGATTTTACTTCAGTGGACCATTACCCCTGAGGTGCCTCGTTTCCTATCATGTTGCTTTACTTTTCGATAAGTTTTACGGCTGGTGCCGGGGGAGGTTCGAGTCCTCCCTCGGGCGTTGGTGTGTGTGTTTGTCCTTAGGATAATTTAGGTTACGTAGTGTGTAAGCTTAGGGGCTGATGACCTTAGCAGTTAAGTCCCATAGGATTTCACACAATTTGAACATTTGATAAGTTTTAAAATATTGCTTTTTACGCCGTGCGTTGAGTTAAACTGGCACTGGAAATGGAAATGAGCTTTTGGCGTCATTGGCCGGGAGGCCCCTAGCGGGACAGGTCCGGCCTTAATTAACCATGTAAGTGTACATCTCTGTCCAGGTATCACGGGGAGGGTCTCATGAGACAGAAACAGGGCGTACCACTGCCATGTACTACGTCGTAATTCGTTAGTGCTATGTCGTCCGAACAAGCGCTACAGGTGCTAAGATGCGAGCTGGTGCAAGTGCCACAGAGAAACGCCACTTCCGTGAGTTCGACCAGCGTCACGGGTGGCGCAGACTATGAAGATATCGATTTCGCCTCGACCGATTGCCGGCCGAGTACAGTCTGCCAATGACTGGGCGACAACAGCCAGAAGCCTACTCCAAAGACAGAAGAGTAGCTCTTGCGAAATTGGCTACAGATCATTGTCCAAGACTGACTAAGACAGGGAACGTCGTACAGTGAAGTGTCAGAAGTATTCAGACAGTTGTCGTTAAATTGCATTTGCTACTGTACTGTGAAGTTTATCTATGACTATTTGCACTTATCCATTGAGAGTGCTTTATGTTTTATATTACATGCAGTGTTGCAGACTTAATCGTTCAACGAGTCACAAAGATAAGAAAACATTTTAACTCATTTGTGTGACTTTGTTACTATTTTGTTGGTGTGTTGTGGAACCTTGGTTGTCCCATCCAGTTACATGACCCTGGGAGATAACTGTGTAACAGTGGCAGGGAGAACTTGTCTTAGCGGTGTACTGCGCCGGAAGCTGTTTCACGAAATCACAAGCTCCGCCTACCGTAACTACAGTGGAAACTCGGCCTCCACAGCAGCAACGACGAGGCCGTCACAAAAGTGACGACGAGACTTCATAAAAGCTACAACAACTGAAGCGACGTTCCCCTGTTCCATTCAGTTACGACTGCCCAAACAGAACACTTTGTCTGAAATGTTTTAACGTTCGATACGAAGTACCGCTTTCCATGACCAAAACAGAGTTGATGAGAAGCTTTCGCCAATAGGCAGTGACAATAGTTTGATTTTATTGTTAAAGAAAAGATCTGTTTAAACATTTATTTATGAATTATGTCATGAATGTATCACTACGGGTCTATTTGCAACAAATTATAGACAGTCTACAACGTGGAATGTGATTTACAATTTAACTGCAGAAGCACCATCTACACTACATTTCTCAACCTACACTTCTTCGATAGCGGCGTACTATTTATTACCCGTAATGCTACAGGAATTTCACTGCATCATACTTTTTACTGCTGACTAGCAATTTTCTTGTGCTGTTGAGCAGATGGCACCCACTATCTGTATTTAAGCAACATAAAGTTGTTAAAATTAAACCTAGTCCTTCACAGGGAAGTTGAAAACGTTTCCTTAATTGATGTCTTTGCCACGCAGCTTGATCGGACCAGCATTTCAGTATCATATCGTTTGGCCTTTTACTGAGTCCCACCTCTCCATACTCACACAAGGGACTCCATATCTCAGTGACTATGTATATGCACCCGTCAGTTCTCTTGTACTATTGTCATAAAATTTTACGATGTCCTTAGGGCCTAGGAATTAGTTCGTAAAACCTCAATTACTATTCCATTTAGCAAGGCTGACAAAAATTTGAATTTAACCAAACCTTTCCAGGCAATTTGAGTCCTTTGGTTTCCAACAAGTAGCTGTAGAAAAAACGTTTTCTACATCTGTTGTTTAGTTTTCTGTAGGTTCTAGGCTCGTTCGTTGACTACGGTGGCAAACAGAGGTTGCTCCAGGTCATTAATCTCAAGGAAGTCTCCGCGTGGAGTAGTCGCGCTGTCAGAGGCGCCTTGCACGGCCCACGTGGCTCCCTCCGTCGGAGGTTCGGGTCCTTCCTCGGCCATGGGTATGTGTGTTGTCCTTAGCGTAAGTTAGTTTAAGTTAGATTAAGTAGTGCGTAAGCTTAGGGATCGATGACCTCAGCAGTTTTGTCCCATAAGACCTTACCACAAATTCCCATTAATTTTGTCAAAGCACAACGAGCCTTGATGCTACGTGTAAGAATTATTTATTCTCACTCAATCTAACGTAGTGTCATGCTGTTCCGGCCGTTGTGGAGGTGCGGTTCTAGGCGCTACAGTCTGGAACCGCGAGACCGCTACGGTCGCAGGTTCGAATCCTGCCTCAGGCATGGATGTGTATGATGTCCTTAGGTTAGTTAGGTTTAAGTAGTTCTAAGTTCTAGGGGACTGATGACAACAGATGTTAAGTCCCATAGTGCTCAGAGCCATTTGGACCTTTTTTTTTTTTTTGTCTTGCAGCAATCGCGTTTGCTCTTGAGAGTTGGGCCGCACCGATTAATCGGGCTACAGTCTAAAATTTCCTTTTAATGATCCCCCACTCGCTCTATGCTTACATGTTAGCAACATGTAATTTTTATGAAAACCTTACCCAATTCTTCCACATAGTTGTTTTACTGTGCACAAGGTAGGGAGAAGAAGCCTATGTTGGGTGGCGCTGTGCAATGTGCCTGTCCCATAACCCTATTATAAACAGAGACATGTGGCCGCGCAGTCCCATAGTGGTCAAAGCCATTTAAACCATTTTTAAACAGAGACAGACGTAACCAGTTCTTACCACTGAGTGCACAAGGGACGGGCTGGCAGTATATGTGAAAGTATGCTGTCATTTCAGACATCCTGAGATCCCTGATACCTATTGTAACAAGGGGAACTCTCCATGCTCCTCCCTCATATCCGGTGGTAAGGTGGCCCAGTGGATGGCCCGTCAAAATCACAGATCAAACATGTAACCAAGAAGAAGGTGTACTGAACTTCGAAAAGAAGCAAAATAGAAACAGTGGACAGTCAATAAACATTAAGTGCAATCAGGAGCCACCTGAAATATCAATGGCATTTATTTTGTTGGAAATGATTGGACTTGTAACAAATTATTTACTGGATCACGCATAA
The DNA here is from genome assembly GCF_023897955.1 of Schistocerca gregaria. Lineage (NCBI taxonomy): Eukaryota > Metazoa > Arthropoda > Insecta > Orthoptera > Acrididae > Schistocerca > Schistocerca gregaria. The sequence continues at coordinate 169,027,909 of NC_064926.1, read as the reverse complement.
CAAATTTCTTGCGAAGTGGTAGGATTACAAACTTGTTCCTAAATGTTGTAGCACGGAGGCGATACGTTCTCGGACGTGGGTTCGAGTATAGAATATTGTCTACTCAGTACCCCCAACAAGTTCTAGAAGCTTGTAAATGTCCGAGCACCCTTTATGTGCTTTTTCAACCTTTCAGTTTTCTCTTATTTACTTAGTACTGGTTTTCCATTTGTACACATTTTCATACAGCTGCTTCTCTTTTCTCTAAAGGCCTCCTTAATTTTCCTACTGGCGGTTCCTATCAATTCAGTGATACACTCTTCTATATACTTATATTAGTTCTCAAACCATTCACTCTTAACCATTCACTCTTAACCATTTTGCACTCCTTACCCATATTACTTTTTAGACGTCAGTGTTCTCTTTCGTGTGCTTCGTTTGCTGCAATTTTATATTTTCTACTTCATCAATTACATTCAATATTTCTTGTGATATACACAGACTGGCCGCATCTCGTGGTCGTGCGGTAGCGTTCTCGCTTCCCACTCCCAGGTTCCCGGGTTCGATTCCCGGCGAGGTGATGTCCTTAGGTTAGTAAGGTTTAACTAGTTCTAAGTTCTAGGGGAATGATGACCATAGATGTTAAATCCCATAGTGCTCAGAGCCATTTGAACCATTTGATATACATAGACTGATGCTAGATTTTATTTCTCCTACCCCCACTGTGTCACTCTGAAAGTTACATATTTGTCTTCTACCGTATTCCTTTCCCTGTTTCAGTAAATCGTTGTTTAATCAATCGTTGTTTAATATATACTCTGGTTCTTTCAAAACGTCTGGATCCCATCTCCTTCATTCGCTATCTTTTTGCAATTTCTTCACTTTTAATCTGTGGTTCATAACCAATACATTATGTTCAAAGTCCGCATCTGCCCTTGCAAATGTCTGCAAGCTAAATATGTGGTCCCGAAATCATTGTTTAACTATTACGTAAACAGGCTACAACCTTCTAGAGTCTGTGTTGCTTCCATCAGTACACCTTTCTACATGGTTCTTAGACTAAGGGTTAGCGATGATTAACTGGGTTATGTGCAAAATTCTACCAGGTGAATCCCTCTTTCATTCCTTCCAGATTGTCCACATTTAATATAAAACTTTTCCTTATATTCCTTTTCCCACTACCGAATTGCAGCTCCCATCGTAATTAATTACTTTTAACCTATCATACATTTTTTCAAACCATCATCTGCGAAGCTAGCTGTCAAATAAACTTGTGCTACTGTTGTGGGAATCCGCTTCGCCTCCGTCTTGGCTACAATTATGAGTTCACAGTGCTGATCATAGTAACTTACCTACATTCTAATTTTTCTCTTTCAATATTTTACAGATAGCTTGGTTCACCCTTTTCTTTTCTCCTACGAAAAGTTTTCAAACAGCTATGACATGCTGTTTATGGATTTTTTTGTGTACAACGTTAAACTTAATGACTGTACAGCAAATTCTTTGGTACACGTTACATGCAGACTGGGTCTCAAACAATTTTGTGAATATTATCTTCCATTTAATCAGTGTGGGTTCTGCATCACTGACATACAACTATTGAATTTGAAGCGTACGCTACTCAGAAGCTTTTGCATTCCTCTCATTTAATTCTTTTATTTATGTCATGACCTCAGAGAATATACACATCTTTAATTGCTTCAGTGTTAAATATCGAGCATTATGGAGACATACTCAGGGAGGTGTTGTTTTGACATATGAATTGTATTGTATTATACGTTAAGCGGGGACCTAGAAACGACGCAGAGGCTCCGTCCCCGACGCAGCCGCTGTGATCCAAAACCCAACGACGACTACCGCAGTTTACTTCACCCCTCCACCGCCCCACAACACCAAACCCACGCTTATTGTGCGGTTCGCCCCCGGTGGACCCCCTCCCCCCAGGGAACGTCCAATACCAGACGAGTGTAGCCCCTATGTTTGCGTGGTTGAGTAATGGTGGTGCAAGTGTGTTTGCGCAGCAATCGCGTACATAGTGTGGCTGAGATGGAATAAGGGAACCAGCCCGCATTCGCAGAGGCAGATGGAAAACCGCCTAAAAACCATCCACAGACTGGCCGGCTCACCAGACCTCTACACAAGACCGCCGGGCAGATTCGTTCCGGTTACTAGGCGCTCCTTCCCACTCCGGAAAGCCGTGCGTTATACCGCGTGCTTTCACATATGACTGTATGGAACTGCTTTGTGTTAAGTTAATTTCTTTATGTGCTTTGTGGACGGTTTCATATACTACAAGGACGATATAATCTGTATGTTTTGTCTCTGGGTTTCAGGCCGATTATTTAATGCACTGTGGTGTGGTGCCGGCACAACTCTTCGGCGCTGTTATGTTACAGCAGCACTAGTACAACTGTCGCAGGTGGAACGCGCACGCGCGAAGCACACCAGAACACGTGTACGTCAGGTGCAGCAATACCAACAGCCAGTTTATACAATGCAGGCCAGGGACCAGCGCTCGCAGTAACGACGATACAGCTAAAGGCGGGCTGACCACAGCAGCGGCATGCTTGTTGGTACATCCGCTGGCCACTGCCCAGTTTTGAAGCAGTGCACATTTAATTTGCGTAGATGTTCCTTAGACAGCTATCATTTTTGTACAGGTATTCAGTCTGGGAGCAACTGCAACGACTGGAGATCCACGTCAAGCGGCGGGTCGACATGGGTACTTCAGTTTGTCATCACGAGACAGGGTTCCATCACCGAAGAGTCCGTGGCTCTGGCGCTTCCCTGCTGGTGGGTCACCTCAAGCTCATTCCTGCAGCAGCAGAACTTGTATCTTGGAGGGCAACCACAGATATCCAGGGCGGTGCACACGCCCTACCAGCTACAGTTGTGCATGTGAACTGCTACTGTAGGCTACCCGTTGCAGGGCAGGCACCAGTGTTGTTGGCTGTCTTGGGCACCCACCTACTGACGCCTCCGGAAAGCAGCTGCGAACAGTGACATCCAGTGTAGATATGCCGCAGATTTGTTTTTAGTGGCTCTCCAGACACATTGCCGCTCAGAATCCGCACGAAGAGCCCGCAAGGATTCGCATAATGCGTGTCAATTGAACCACCTCTTTCCTTGCGGCGTTGATTACAACTCGAGGTCCAAAACGACAGTTCGCAGAGCGGTTACGCTGCGCACCAGACTGGTGCGGTCACGTTCAGTGGGAATGCAGCCCCACATCATGCTTAGGGAAGGATAGAAACGGCAGAATGTGTCAGCAGTGTCAAAGATTGTGAAAAACGTCTTCCTGTTGCTCATCGAACTACGAACTGTCGTTTTTGACCGCGAATTAACTGAAGATCAACGTCCAACGGAAAGAGGCGGTTTCATATTATGCCGCCCCACACGGTTGTTTTCTATGGGTAGTTCTTAAGAAAACCACGTCATATTAACTCTGGCTTCGCGGTTCTCACTTCCTTCGCGGAGGGGTGGAAAGGAGAGCTGAACTATGGGTAAGAAGGGATGTAAGGGTCTCCCGATTCTGTGACAAGTCCACAACGGCATTGGGCAGACGTATGATGTACTACGGTGCCATATTGTCATCATTAACCCACATTACACATCAGATGAACTTATGAAGTGCGTCCTGTTTTTTGTAAGTGCCCACACCTTGCTGTTTGAAGCGTACTCCGGCCCCAGGGGACGTCGCAGGGCACCATGGTTTTGCCCTTTTCCGGAGGAAGGTTGTAAGTAGGCTGTTTAGGTTTTTATGTCGGTAACGCCACGTAGCGCTCTGTATGAAAATCACTGACAGTGCTGTGTGCTGTCTGTCGCTAGTTGGCATTGTTGGAATATTCGCTGGTGTAGTGTTGGGCAGCTGGATGTGAACAGCGCGTAGCGATGTGCGCTTGAAGGTGAGCTGCCAGCAGTGGTGGATGTGGGCCGGACGTGAGTCCGCCAGAAAAAGGAAATTTGTAATGTCATATATATATATATATATAATGACTTTTGAACGCTATTAAGGTAAATACATTGTTTGTCCTCTATCAAAATCTTTCATTTGCTGACTATATCTATCAGTAGTTCGTGCCTTCAGTGGTTAGAATCTTTTATTTAGCTGGCAGTAGTGGCGCATGCTGTATTGCAGTAGTTCGAGTAACGTAGAATTTTGTGAGGTAAGTGATTCATGAAAGGTATAGGTTATTGTTAGTCAGGGCCATTCTTTTGTAGGGATTATTGAAAGTCAGAATGCGTTGCGCAGTGTCACTTTAGTGATCATCAGAATAAGTAAAGAGAGAACTTTCTGAGTACGTTAAGTTTTACTCAGCTGCCTTTGTATCAAATAACGTAAGAGGTTTACCAGCGCAATCATTTATAGTTTTCCAAAGAGGGAGCTACAAGGCCTTCCACACATTTGAGCCAAATTTCAAACATAAGGATCGCAAAGGGTGGAAATTTAAGGATTTTGTAAGAGTAATTTTTTAGTTGTCTTGAAAAGAGGATTTTCTTCTCAACTTGCCATTTAAATGTTTATTTATCGCAATAATTATCAGTTTGCTTCTGCAATACCCAGTAGATATACCGTAGCGTTACTACTATTTTTTGGGCCATCTGTGGGAATATGGCAGTAAATGACAGCAGCAGGTACTGGCAGATGGTTGTTGCGACCATAGAGGTTTTACTTATAGTAAAAGAACAGGTTATTCATTGCTAAATATCACAATCTTTGTTCTGCGATACTTGCCAGCACAGTGGTGCAACACAGTTGTTGCTGGGCAGGCAAGGGATTTCTCCACCAAAGCAGTACCTTGGTGCTGTCAAATATTTGCCGAGAAGCGATGTATTGGCAATACAGACGCACTGCTATATGGTGTAAATAGCTGTAATTTTATAGGAGATTATTTGCATCCAGCAATACTGCTAGGATGTATAGTCTATGCCTGATGGTGGGACAACGTATTGGGGCCATCTGGCCCTCCATCGCTCGTCGTGCTTCTTTGCACTGGACTGGCTGACACAGCAGGGAGAACCGGCAGAGGACCAGACTCCTGCTCAGACGGTCAGCGGCGCGAGTACCAGGCACAGCAGGTAACTGCCGCCACCATCTTCGGTGGTGCCGTGGGTGCTCACATCATCGCTTATCGGGTTGCATCTATCCACCGCCCCTGAGCGCTGCTGACGCTGTCCTCTTTGCTTCTGTTGCGACTGACGTAACTAGCTGCCGTGCTGCATTCTGGGCACTACCACCACCAACATTGTGTGCGCCTGTTTTGCCAGCAGGCCTGCCGCCAGTTGTCATTCTCCAGCCATACAGTCCTCACCATGCGCTGAGAGGTAAGCGGTCACCTGTTGCCAAGATTGTTTCGAGTATTAGAGAAGTTTTGTTGTGAAGCCCTTGTACAGCCTCCATGTAGTCTGGATCCCTCTCCTGCGACTTCCACATTTTTGGAACAATGAAGAGAGAAATTCGTCGCCATCAAATGGTTCAAATGGCTTTGAGCACTATGGGACTTAACTTCTGAGGTCATCAGTCCCCTAGAACTTAGAACTACTTAAACATAACTAACTTAAGGACATCACACACATCCATGACAGAGGCAGGATTCAGACCTGCACCATAGAGATCGCGCGGTTCCAGACTGTAGCGCCTAGAACCGTTCGGCCACCATGGCCGGCAGAGTCGTCGCCATCACTTTGCTTCACTTGAAGAAGAGGGTACTTGAGTACAATCACCGTTCCGTTGACAACCACAAATACGTGAAAGCATTGACTGTCTTCTCTGTCAGTGTGATAATTGTGATAACTGTAGCAGCGACTAGTTTTGATATAGTAAACAGTGTACTTAGCTTTATTTCATCTCTGTCGTTTCTATCTGACTGCCAGTAATACATCGGGAATTGAATATAGGTTATTCTATGTAAAGTAAGAGTTCTTTTAAGGGAAAACTGTACATGCACTTCGTTGAAATTTGACATTTTCTGTATTCTACTCCAGGTACATTGGACTTTGCTGAACATTCTGGTATTTAATACACTAAAATCAGACAACTCTGAGACCTTAAAATAATATTTTGAAATTAGACGAGTGACTATCAAATTTCGCGGCTACGCGTGTACTGCCACAGCTGAGCAGTCATATCTTGGGAACTACACTGTCCAGAAGGCTGTTAATTGCTTGTTTTTGTGCCTGCTGCTAAGTCTCAAAAGTTGGCACTACGAATAAACAAATCACTCCTTTGTTTTTGTTACTGAGTTTCGTTGAAAGTGGTGTGATTATCGGCTACTTTTTGTAGAATTCTAAATTCTATTGCTTTTTATACGTAAATAAGTAATATTTAAATGCAGTGTGGCTAGAGCCTCCCGTCGGGTAGACCGTTCGCCTGGTGGAAGGCTTTCGAGTTGACGTCACTATGGGGTTGATGCCACTGTGGCGACTTCCGTGTCGATGGGGATGAATTGATGATGATACGGACAACACAACACCCAGTCCCTGAGCGAGGAAAATCTCCGACCCAGCCGGGAATTGAATCCGAGCCGGTGGGTATGACCACTAAGCTACCACGGGCCGACTAGACGTAAATAAAATAACTAAGTGTAAAAGTAACTTCAAGAAACGCAAATATGCGGTTAACAGAAGATTTGGACAGAATACAGTCAAAGGACTGCTGGAACTGGATGAGCTTCATGTACGTGAAGCAGACTTAGCTGCTCAGCAAATGAAAAAGGAGCAAGAAAGAAAAGGAGAAGGCAATCACTTGGGTTTTGTGACACTGAAGAAGACGCAGACTGTGGGCCGGGGCAATACTAGTGCATAAACGACGCGGAAATGTAAGTCTGCATAAGAATTTGTAATAAAAAGCTTTTAAACCCGAATATCTCTTAACTACATTGTTTGCAATGAATAATTTTCTCTTAAAAATTACTAATTTTAGAAACATGAAATTTGCACAGCATGCCAAGTGTGAGAGTCAAATTATATGGAAATAGAATAATTAAAATATCCTGAGTTGTTTTATTTTTATGTTGATTTATTTACAAAATTATTTCAAAAACTTGAGTGTTGGAAGAAAAGATAACATATCCCACAGTACAATATTACTAATAATTCTAGTTCATAGAATCTAGAAAGGTGCATTCAAGAAATATGAAAAATTGTAACTTGGTGTCCTAAAAAGTTTCCAAGACAATGGGTCACAAAATTCGATAATTTAACACTGGCGGCATAGGACATACAATTTCCTTAATCTTCCTTATATGGGGGCATACCGGGGGCAGTAGTGCGTCAGGAGGATGACAGTAATTCGTGTCGTCACGTTCCTGGACGCCTAATGCGATCATGGATGACTTTGTAGTAGTGGCAGTGCAGTATTTCTGCACCCAGGGTGGAGTGGGGGCACCTAGAGGGAGGTGTGCTTTTTGATAAGCAGGAGGTTGTGGTGACCACCAGCGTTCAGTGGAAGCCAATACTAGTTCTTAATATTTGGGAAATGAGAAATGTCATGAGGAGGCTCGAGGATGGGTTTTCTCTTCTTAGACAAGAAGCCAAGAACAATGGTGTGCTCGGAAGAGTTTCAGGGGAATGTAGAAAGCTGCATAGATCTTATGTGTGATTACGGAAACACATACAACAAGCATTGTCAATGGCGTAGCGTTCGCTACATCGACAAAAAGGAGGTTGGGAATATGCAAGGAGAAGAGATCTGAAGACAGTCTTTTGGACGTTAGATGCCAGTGACGCTACAGAATTGTACAGAGCTGTAAAGGCATGGAGAATTGTGGTAGACTATAGCAAGTCTGCTGAGGAGTGGCGTACCACACAGATGTTCATTTTTCTCAAGCGGCATTCGTGAATAATACAGCAGCGAAAGGGCGCGGGGTGGGCCGGGGGAGGGTGGGGGGTCAGATAGTGTTACCAGAAATAAAGTACCATGCACCACACATTGTCAGGCGTCTAGTAGTCATGTAGATGTGCCGGACGTTCCGAAAGTGCCATGCTGTGGAGTGCTAAGTAATTACTGACATGGTTGTCAATTATTAATACAATCATTTCCATTGTTGAACAAATCTGAACCATATTTGACCAGGTCTTTGTATTTGTTCGCAGTTCGATTTGATTGAAGACCAACTCCTTGTGCGACATAATTCTGCTCCAGAGCATCACGGTGACAATTGAACAAAGAGTGCTTCTAGTGGAGCATTTGTTCCGCAGTGGAGACAAGTTTACTCCAGCAGTAGAAGCTACAATTGCAGCAAAGTTTTCAGAAGTGATGATGCCTAACCGCAATGCTGTACGCAACTTCTTCACCAAGTTTCGAAAGACCGGAAGCGTTCGTAAGGCTCTAAAACCAGTCAGGCCATCCACACTTACATCCGAAGAGAAGGTGGTGGAGGCGAAAGTCATGATTCTGCAAAGTACAAAGAAATCGGTTAGACGACTATCTCAGCAGGCCCACGTGTCCGAGGGTTCCGCTCACAAGATTCTCCGGACGTCACTGTGCATGTATCCGTACAAAATGTCGGTCATGCAGGAACTGAGGGACATCGATCGACTGGTGCTTGTGAACTTTTGCAACTGTTCCCGTCCTTCCTGCATGACAATGGTCAGGGGCTTCTTGAAATAACGTTTTTCACGGATGAGGCCTGGTTTCACCTCTACAGTTACGTGAATAGCCACAGTAGTCGTGTGTGGACTACGGAGAATCTGAATGAAATTAAGGTGTCCCCATTGCAGAATCAAAAGATTGGTGTTTTGTGTGCCGTGACTCAAAAACGTATCATTAGGCCATCTTCTTTCAGGACACGATAAATGCAGAACGGTACTGCACCTGCATTCTTGAGACTTTGCTAGATGAACTGAATGAGGACGAAATTGAGAATACCTGGTTCCAAAAAGATGGGGCGTTCGCACCTACCGCTCACCGGGCGATGAACTTCTTTCAAGGACATCTTCGAGAACCACTTCATGACTCGAGGACTCTGGCCTCTGTGTTCATCCGACTGGGCTTCACCGGATTATTTTCTATGTTGTACGTTGAGGGGAAAGGCCTATGAAGGCAATCTGCACATCATACAAGAACTTCAACCTGCACTTTAATATGGCAAGATACGAGCTGCATAGTTGCTTATTGAGCTCTGGATGCACATAACAAGATAGGAGAGTCAGCTGCTGAATGCTACTCGTATGCTACAGAAGCTAACGAGTTAGGTAATGCAATATACAAATGCATCACAGTACACCACAGATTTTCGTCTGTGGATCATGCAAGCTCTGGTGAAGTTGTTGGCTGTTTCAGTCATTAGCAGATAGCATGTGGAACGAATGGACGATGATTGCGATCATACACAAAGCTGATCATCACACTTGGCAAGCGCGTGGTTTACTTCTCTATTTACCATGTTGCGTCAACAGAGCCGGGGACTGACTAGACATAGTTGAATATATTGGTTGGGTTTCAGTTAGTGGATAGGCATGTGCAGTATCAGTGTCATCCTGTTCACATATATCCCGTGATAGGGCATCATAGGAAAATTTGTAGAGTAACAACAGACGTCAAGATTTTAAACATAGAAGCAGGTTGATTCAAATGGCTCTGAGTACTATGGGACTTGATCTTAGAAGTTATGGGTCCCCTGGAACGTAGAACTACTTAAACCTAACTAAGGACATCACACACATCCATACCCGAAGCAGGATTCGAACCTGTGACGGTAGCGATTTAGAAGCTGGGATCGGATGTGTAGTAGTAAGGTGTCATAAAAATTCAACACCTTCCATGAAAGCCCTGACATGATAAGCAAATCCATTATTATGTCACATAGCTCCGAATAAATCGTGACATTAAATTAACCAAAGTAATATGAGTAACGAGTGAGCAAATGGAATACCACAGACTAACACAAGAATGCCTAAATGCATGTCGTACCTTCCTCCCATGAGACCGACGCAGTTCCAAGGGGAGAAACGAGAACAGAAGCCAAGAGCAGAACCGTGTCAAGCTAGAAGGCCCTACGAAAAGGGACGGACTGGATACCCACGTCGGCAGCCTACCGCTAAGACTACCACCCACACGTTTTAGCGAGAGACTTTTTCGCGTCTCCGTTACGTCAAGGAACACCCCCCCCCCCCCCGCCTATGTTAAAAGCTAGAGCCCTCCAGAAAAACAGTATAGATCTTACGATAACACAAAAAGGGCCACTACCACCCGCAAGTTTTAGCGTGAGTCTCTTTCGCGTGTCTATTACACTAGGACCACCCCCTAGCCCATGTTAAAAGATAGAGCCCTCCAGACGAACAGTATCGATCTCACGATAACGCTAAAAGGACCACACCAGTTGCAGGTTTTAGCGTGTGACTTTTTCGCGTCTCTGTTACGTTGCAAACTTTAAAAACATTGCCCCACCACGAAAAGTATAAAGTTTCTCATTGGATATACAGCATTTTTGTAGGCGGAGCTTAATGTTAACATTGAGACCCTCATTGGCCAGATGAAAACACAGCCAGATAGTTTTTTTTAACCAACTTCGGTAAATTGTAGTAAGGAGAATTTAGAAAAGGGTTGCTTCCGAGATGGCGAGATGAGCGGAGCTTGGGCCGGCCGCTGCCCCCCTAAAGCTGCCTAAACACCGACAAGGTAATGAACGCACGCGATGCCGCATTTTTGAGCGCATTAAGCTTCACTCAGAACTGCAGAAGTCTCATCTGTTTCACCCCCTTTTTGCGTAATACTAATGTAGTTCGTAAATTAAAGCTCATGGTGTTCACATTTGCCACTTGAAGTAAAAATCTGAAATGCGATGATTTCTCTGTTATATAGTTATAGAAAAACCACATCAGCGACTCGAATTTACAAGTTAGATAAGTAATGAAAGGTAATTGAGGGTCACTGTAGACCATTTTGATACTTTTCTCTTTTGTGAAACTTAATTTAAACCTAGATTATCGATGTGATATGGCATAGGACATCCTTCGATCCATTGTAGAACTTGGAAACCCACTCAGGGAACATTCGTTCACATTTTTGTTGAAAGCAGTTGGTTTTTACCGTCCTGTATTAAAACATTTCCTTTTATCAATAGTGCAATTTATAAACGATGTTTTGTGAGTAGAATAAAATTTCCAATGATAAACGTAACTGCTTTTTCGACGTTATTTTACCAGCTATCTAAAAATAAGAAAGCCTTGAAACCCTTCCACTAAATTTAGTTAGTATTAAGATTCTTTTACAGGGAGTGCAGTGGAGCTGACGCTGAGATCATTAAGTATTTGGTTATATCATCGCTAATCTCACTGAACTCTTCTGAATTCTACATGTCATGTGTGGTCTGGCGTCTCCTTACGAGCAACAGGTCCCAGGTTCATACTAGTTAATTCCCTAAAAAACACGCTCACAACGTCGTTGCGCGAAAGTGGTAGGGAGACACGATATAGAACAAACAGACACCACCATGAATGTTTAGATAGTGATGAAGAAGTAGGGACTGAAACAGTGCCTGTGAGAGAATACTGCAGTGTTCCAGGCCCGAAGGATTCAAACTGGGTCAAACGCTTGTTCGGTACAGCTATTCTTAGGCTAAATGGACGGCCGGGATTGTCTCAGCAACATTCCGGACACTGAACCTTACTTCTAGCAAGTATAATTACACTGGGTTAATTCCACTTGCAACATCGTGGTAGATGTGGCAAACTTCTACGAGTAGAGTATGATTACAGTGGTGAGTGGAGCTGAGACGTAGTGGTTTGTTCGAGAACAAAGATTTCGCTATAGTACTGTTGTACGAAACATTCTCGTACTTCTTGCCGGGTCAGTTCAGGGTCAACCGTATGGCTTTCAACGATTACCTGCATCGTCTTCGTCAGGAGCAACTGAGCGTCAAAACTGCTGCTTATACAGCCCGTAGACTACTTATAATTGGTCGGTAATAATGTAACTCTATAGTAGTTGGTGTCTACGTCCCCGCTGATGGCGCTACTGGATAAACTGTTTCGGACGAGGACCACCTGATTTTCGAAATTAATCATCTGTCCCGAAATAACGGTTACGATTCAGGTGATACGAAGTCAGCCGTCTCCAAGAAAAGGAAAAGAGAAAATGTTTAACATTCACCTGATTAGCCACTGATTGTATTCCTTCCTTTCTGTGGCTCTCCATCAGCAAAATGGATGGAGTACTGGGAAGACGAGGTGATACGTTATATCTTAGTTATGCCACACTTGCCCAGTACATCTTAAACCCCATAAAAGAGGAAGCAGGATGGAATCGTGGTTGGTAGTCACACTTTACAATTAAGGCACTTTATTGGCATTACACCTTTAAAATATAATTAGAGAATTATAAATTGAGGACGAGCTACTAGATAAAACTTCACAAATACAATTAGATACCCAAGGTACTCAGTACCCTAACAAACAATTCCAATTTAAGAAAAGGGGTTACTGACAAACGTGGGAACTTCAAACTCCAATATAGGAATTCCCTCAAAATTGATATAATGAACAGTTACAGGTAAAGGGTAACTTATTAACACTGAGCAAAAGTGCCAAACTAAGATGCCATTACATAACATGATAGAATCACTTAATTAAACAAAAACTGCAGCAGAGATACTGATCAAAAAGAAATAAATGTTTACGTACTCATACGTGTTAATAAAAAATATACTAGAAAATGCTGCTCAATGATCTCAGCGGATGCTATGCAGTTAAAGGTTTAGCCAGTTGCCAGTTAAGAAAACAAGTTCACAAACAAACAGGTTACAAACAAAATATATATATACCGCCTTCACGGAAGGAAGATAGATACTAAGTTTTGGAAGAGGATATGTGATTAACTCCGGTAGTGGCCAGGTTCTTAAACACTGCCACGCATAGACCTCGGACGACATTTCACTCCACGCCAAGGCGCTGGCAAAATTAAAAGTTTCACCCGAATCACAAAGACATTCCAGTAACTCTGAAACTTAGAAATACGGGCAGAACCTTTGAATCACTTACACATGGACAACTGTATTAATAGAGTGCAGGCTTTAAAGACAGCAACATAAAATCATTTGATTGCAAGAGACACAAAAAAACTTCTGAGAACATCTTCAAATAACGACCACCATTTAACTAGATCAAGAAAGTCTTCCATAATAATAATTAAGTTTAAAATCGCTGAGTGCGTGGGTGAACAAACAATTACGACGACTTACTTCATATCAGGTGCACAATACGGGGAGCAGGTTCCACAGCTTCCCTTCACATTTAGTTGCGAGATGACAATGACGGCAGAACGCTCAACCATTTTCGCACCACAACATGTAACGGTCTTCACCCTTTTTCTGCAGCTGTTGACACTGGTCTCCCCCGCGAATGACACGACATCTCCAGGATTCCCGTTGAAGGCTAAGCAAAGATAAATTACCTCAACCACAATCGATCTCAAGGATACATGAACAAAATAAAATTGGCTTCAGCTCGCCACAGCTGATGAGGTATAATATTTATTTACGACCTTCTAAGAAGATAAAGGGAATACTTCGGCATATTAACGTCTCCGTTTCAGGATCCCTGTGATTTATAACATTCATTGTGGGTGCGATCAGTCCATTCGTATCGTTTCCTACCACTGTCCATAACATCAGTGACATATTAAAAATTGGGGTGCTGAGAAATGTGAAGTCTCTGAGCACAGCCTCACAAACAAACGAAATTTTGTTCTGAGATTAAGTGCACGTCATTTGCCCTTAATCTTACAGGCTTCTACGTACTGGGATTCTGTTATTAAAGAGGCTCTAGCAAAAAGAATGTGCGAGAAGAACTTCAACCGTAACAGAAAATGTAATCTTAACTTTCTATGAAGCGAGCTCTAGATGCAGAGATGAGGCAGAACTATTTGTCACAATGTTTATGCGACACTGACACCAGCTACGACAGAATTACGTAAATACAGGCCAATGATAAGCGTCTATGGGAAATATAAGGCCACCACAGAAAGAGTCTTGAGAGTCAGTTGCTCATGACGAAGACGACGGAGGTAATCGTCGCAAGTTCGAGGTTTTGGCTAGAACTGATGCGGATAGACATCTGAGAATGTTTTATAGTGTGGTGTTCATTAACGGGAGAACTTGTGACATAACAGGACGAACATTTCATTATCTGGCACGGTTATTGGGACTGCCCGTTGAAAGTAACAGTGGGACAATTATACCGACCGGACGTTCCACCAGAGGTATTTCCTCAATAGCAAACTGCAACCAGACCTGATCCAGCCCTGGAATAACTCACGTCTCTGCAAGAGGGATGGATCACAGCGCGCCACTTGATACCGCATCTGTAGCAGTATAGGGAAGTGTCACAGCTAGCGACCGTGTCACAATCCTAGCTCCGCAGCAGGTCTAACTCTGAAGTGTTTAGCTTTCACCTATCTAAGGCAGAGAGCCGCTCATGAACCTGAGCCACCGGCAGTACAGACTCCAGAAGACTGAATCCTTGAAGTACGAGGGCGAGTGTATGCAGTAGACTGAGCTCTGAGTGGTGATGAGAAACGTATTCCCTAGAACTTCGGAGGATGCAATGTACCGCAACAAGATGGGAAAGCATTGAGAGAAAATTGCGAAGGGCACATGAGAAGCAGGGCAAAGAATAAAGACAAAATGTGATGTGTGTGTCAGTGGAGCTAATAGACTAATAAGTGGAGGAATGAATGAAAAGCTTAGTAGAGCAGAAGTAAGTGTAGTTAGTATGCTTAGAAGGTTGAGCGTGGTGTCTGAATCGTGTTATTTAAGCCACCAAATATCTTATTTTGTATTCCCATCCTTGTGACTGATGGTCTACGACAGGCTGTTCCAGCTCCATGCTCCAGGGAGCCGTGTCGCTCGCTGTGACCATTCCAGTGGGCCGGCATGTGGCACGGCTGGCTGAGGCAGGCGGCAAGGCCAAGCGTTTTGATGGTCAGTTACGTCTTACAAGATCGACAGCCTCACACTCTGAGCTGCTAAGACATGGTGACATGCTAAACCAGGAAATACGATGTTCAGGAAATTTACAAGAAATTGCATACTAAATTTATTGGGCCTCTGTAGCTTGACATTTTCTTTTCATTACAAGATCGGAAATATCAGGCGACAAAGTGTTAGCAGCGTTAATGCGGAGGATGGCTTTCATTGTTGCATCCTGAAAAAACATTCGTTCCTTACTTTTTACTCTTTTCATTGCTGAGAAAAGCTGCTCACAACTATACGTAGATCCAAAACATGCACACGATCTGAGCGGCATTGTTGTGAAGCTTGGGAAATGTTTTTTGCTGTAATCAACGGTACTATAGTGACAAATGCAACGTGTTGTAGTACCTCTCTTTCAACAAAGTTGAATTTTGCAAATTAATAATCTCCAATTGAAGTGTCGATGACAAGTGATCGGGGGAGCCTGAAACAAGGGGGGCTAAACACCTTAAGTTCCATTTCCAAACTAGTGAGGTCTCGGAATCGTGTTTGGAACCACGTGATGAGCTGTTTTAACTTTGCTTGGTAATCGCCGAACGTAGTGCCTTCAATTAGTTTTAAAGAAGCAAGACGATTGAAGAACGTTAAATGTCCATTACTCATATGCCTCTCAAATAAACGTAACTTTTCCATGAAGGCTTTGATCTGGTCGTGCATGACTACGGTTAGCTGCCCTTCGCCCTGCAATGACAGATTAAAATTATTTAGAAACATAGTTATGTCAGCTAGGAACGCCAGATCTGATATCCATTTTATATCTGTCAGACAACGCATTTCTTATCCTTTCATTTCGAGAAAAAGGGATATTTCAACACGAATGGCAAAGAAAACATCAAGAACTTTTCCCCGACTGAGCCAACGAACTGTACTGTGGTAAGGTATATACCCACACTCCGCTTCCATATCTGTCAGGAATCCTTTTTATTGTCGATGATTCATACCGTGAAGCCGCACAAAATTCACACACTTCACGACATCTTTCATTACGTCATCTAGCTCTAATGTTTGAGGACACAGTGCCTCTTGGCGAATAAAACAATGAAGGGTCAAAATGTCTTTCCCGAATTCGTACCTGAGTTTATTTTTCAAACGAGAAGCAAAACCTTGGTAATGCTCGATCATTTGTGGTGCACCGTCTTTCTCTACAGAATGGAGCTTATCCTACGGCAAATTCATATTGTCCACTGATTCATAAACAGCTTCAAAATGTCACGTCCTGTTGCGGTGTAATGGAGTGTTACCACATCCAACAGTTCTTCAGTTACTTGCAGCTCCATGTCAACACCAAGCACAAAGACTGCAAACTGAGCAAAGTCCGTCCGAAATGTCGGTGCTTTGGTCAAGCGCTAGCGAAAATGTAACAAAGCTCTCCGCCTTTTTCCTGAGCTGTGTCTCAAAATCCGCTGCCATGTCCAGGATTCGACGAGACATTGTTTGCTTCGACAGGCAAACCCCTTTAATTGCCTGCAACGCCCTTGGAAACAAACATTCTGCAACAGCTACCATGCACGATTTTACGTGTGGTCCAACCGAAAAATGCTTGCCACTCGTTGCAATGATGTGAGCGACCATGTAGCTTGCTCGAATTGCAAATTCAGTAGTGTTTTCTCCGCTCTCATTCACTTGAAGACTATAAACGCATTGCAGAAAACGAACTATGTGCCATGTTTTGATACCTTCCGTATTACGAAACCGTTTTTAAACTTACGTCTCCTGGTATGTCGTTCTTAAGCCTGGCTCCCAGTTCTCTGCGTGCAACGCCTTCTACTTGATCGTAGTGCGTTGCGTGAAGACGCGTATAATGTCGTTGTATACTGTATCTCTTCGCAGAATTAAATACTTTATGACATACAAGACACTGCGGACGACCATCCCTGTCAATGAATAGAAAGGTATCCTCCAATAGAGGTACAGGGCTCCCGCGGAAAGTCATAGCTGTCATTGAACACGGATTATTAGGTCAATTGCGGCTGCATGCGGCCAGGGAGCAGTGAATTCGCTTTCCCACTTCACGCTGGCTCCGAGCTGCCGCAGTGAGCTCTCCGGAGTGCTCCGGCTGCCTGCAGCTCGGCTGGAACAGCCTCGTCTACGATATATCGGCCTTACATTTACACAATAAAATGAAATATCTCAAACTGACGTTTTGATTTAATTTTGTTGTGTTGCAGCCAGTTTCGGAGACTCAGTACACTATATTAAGGTTTGAAGATGGTGTATTGAGTCACAGAAGCTGGTTGCAATATAGTAACACTAAAACGACAGCTGCAAGTGTTTCACTTTTTTTAAGTAAACACTCTAGATTTGGAAGCTGGTTTCAGAAAATGAGAGGAAACGTTCACTTGAGTCAGGAATCACTGCTGAAGACTGGTTCCAAGCGGGAAACTGAGTTCTTGGATAGTGTAGTGCCTTGAGTATTTTGCTGGCGAATCTACAAGTGGTAATGTAGGTCAGCAGTGACAGACAGCTGCGTAGAAGGAAGTGTCGACATTCTTATTAAGGTGACAGGACTGCTTATTCATTGCGATATGGGCGAGGCTTGGCTCTGTAGAACCTACAATCAGATGTTTCTTGCAGTCAAGGGCATTTGAACTGCAACGGGCTTCCGTGGTGTACTCAAGATTGTGAGTGGAAATGGTGCATTGGTATAACAGGTGCGCTGCCATCCAGTATAAAAAAGCTGTAGTTATACAGCAGATTTATTTGCAGCCAGCAGTACTGCTAGCAAGTGGAGGTTGAGCCTCACTCGTGGGCCAACTTGGAGCCACCAGTAACAGCCATGAGTTCGGGCATGCGTCGCTCCATCTGCTTGTTGCACGAAGTCCACCTTCTGGTCATGGTACCATAATGTTTCAGGAGTATCCCAGGCTCACTCCAATAGCCAGTAGGATTCCTGCACAAAGGAGATGCCACTCGAGTTTAAGGCATAGCAGCGCCATGCATAATCACCCGCTGGGAAGCTGCTGCTCATTAGGGAACCAGCTACCGCTGCAAGAATTCTAGCTGCTTCTGAGCATAACTGACGCCATGCCCATGTGGTACGACTCATACTGAAACGTCCCCTTAGAAAAATTGTACACGATTGTGCTTAAACTGTCACACAATGTTTTTGGCGCAACGCAATCTGACTTCCAGAAATCCCTACGAAAGAATGGCCCTGACTAACATTAACCTATACGTTTCACAAATCACTTACCTCACATAAATCTTCGTTACTCAAGCTACTGCAATACAGCAAGCGCCACTACTGCCAGCTAAATAAAAGATTCAAACTACTGAAGGCACTAACTACTGATAGGTATAGTTAGCAAATGAAAGATTTTAATACAGAACAAACAATGTATTTGACTTAATAGTCATAATATATATATATCAGTTAGTGACACCAATTCTTACAAATTTCAAAACTCCGCCATCTCTCTCCCCACGTCCACCACCGCTGGTGGCTCACCTCCAACTGCGCAACGCTACGCGCTGTTAGCATCCAGCTGCCGCTGCCCGACACTACAATGGCAGACTACAATGCAAACTAGCCACAGACTGCGCACAGCACAGCCAGTGATTTTTCATACAGAGCGCTATGTGGCGTTACCAATAAGAAAACCTAAACAGCCTACTTACATAGCCCCCAAGATCCCCACAAAAAATTTTAGAAATTGTTTTGGGCACTGGCCAATAATGATTTGATTAAATTTTTCAACATTACAATAACAAAGATATCAAATGCACACACTTATTGATACAATGTTGGTCAAAAGCTAAAATTTTCTCACAGTCCATAAAGACAGTCCTGATCGTTCATCACAGTATAATTGCAGTGTTTTTCTCAAAGTCTGAGCAATAAAAGAAATTGCACTTGGAAGTAGTGGATTTCCATGCATTCTTGAACAAGTAGTGTTGTCCTTCCAACGGAAAGGCAGTGCTGACTCTTGACATGCAGACAGGTAATGGGCCACAGCAGAGTCAGTCGACGTTGAAGACTATCGGTAGGTAGGTCATCACAGAGCAGACCCACGGTAGTCCTGGTAGATATTCCTGTTGGTGGGCCACCAGAGGTGCAGACCCACTGCAGTCCTTGTAGAAATAATGGTACTGGTGGGTCATCAAAGGTGCAGACCCACTGTAGTCCTTGTAGAGATGGCCAGCAGCCATCTGTTGCGACTGTGCAGGTGCACAATCACCCTCGAAAAGTCTTGCGGATAATATAGCAAGTCCATAACCCACCACTTGTCCACTCACAAAGTTTTTGGAAATGTCCTTAGAACCAACAATGCTGTTAATCAGTCCCTTGCTGAACTATCAATACACTTGCAAACACTATCAGTCCCTACTTCTCACATATTGTCCATATACTATGACCAACAGAAATGTGTGCAGTGAAATGTAATTTACAAGTTAATTAATTTGATGAACTGGTGTCAGTTACAATTTTATAACATAAGAATGCAATAACAAAGGTACAAAATACATCTTTAACAAACATAACAATACAGATAATATTTGCACCAGTACAGGCTTTACAAAAGAATCGAAATAGCAAATACACCAGTCTTACAATAATTACGACATAAGTACATACATAAAAGTTCAGAATAACTTTTGAAACATCAACTTCACACCTGATCATTAAAACAAAACACAACAAATAATGTCTGAACATATTTACAAAGAAAATAACATAGTATTTGAAAAATTCTACAACATAAATCTTATTAGCTAAACACATAAAGACAGGAAAAGGACCAATACCCAAGGGTACATAAACACATAGAGGGATTACACGAAAGGAAAGGACAGGGTTTGTTTTACTGCAGTATTTTGCATAGAGATCTCCCTTAGTTCATCATTATTCCCAATATGTCCTATCTAAACCTGCTTTCTGTATTCTGTTCACATCCTCTTTCAATAGTTTTTCCCCACTGTACACTACTTTTTTGGCCAAACCATTTTCTTATAGCTTCTCAATGCATTTCTTCCAATTCATCATAGTTAGTTTCTTATATAGTCTACCCTCTCTTAAGCTAACTTAAACCTACTAAGCTAAGACGCTAAACTAAAGGACAGGCAATGCAGGAGCACAAAACAATTAATACAAACAGCAATGAAAAAAGTGCAGGTAAGCAAAGCAAGCAGCAATAAATGTAATATCTTATATCTACACATGACAAACCCACATGCAGAACAACATCGTACACTTAAGACAACAACGCAGATAAGGGAAATGTATATTCACATCTTAATGTCTATATAATTAAAGTGGTGCACCACAACTTATTTTACCATAAAAATTATCAAGTGCTTGAAAAGAAAATTATATACACAGTTACTGTTATAAGTCGCTTCTTATTGCTCTTTCCATTCCAAGAGCTCCTTTTTCGAAGAATGTGGATCATAAAATAATTATTTAATAGATCTGTCGACAGAAAGTATTCACATTAGCAAATGCATTTAATTTTATAAAACCAATGCTGCAACACAGCTGGAAAACAGATATCAAATGATATAAGCAACTATGGACAAAGCATAAAAATATCATTAAATAGTCATGTGACATTTCATAAGTTAGTAGAATTCTCTCAATTCTCGTAGAAAGACTTTTCTTATAATCAGGTGTCAGATGTAAGTATCTTTCTCAGTAATGAGCGTGTCGTATTTGCGGTGCTTTCTACAAAGGAATGTCAATAACGAGGATAATGGCCTCCTTTTTTTTTCACCTGTGCCTCAGAAAGGCACACACTAATGTCTTTCTTTTGTCAGGTGGTTGTCGTGCAGCTGGGTGCCCACGACGCATAACGTGCAGGTGGTCACTTAACTGTCTTATCGAAATACACTCCTGGAAATTGAAATAAGAACACCGTGAACTCATTGTCCCAGAAAGGGGAAACTTTATTGACACATTTCTGGGGACAGGCACATCACATGATCACACTGACAGAACCACAGGCACATAGACACAGGCAACAGAGCATGCACAATGTCAGCACTAGTACAGTGTATATCCACCTTTCGCAGCAATGCAGGCTGCTATTCTCCCATGGAGAAGATCATAGAGATGCTGGATGTAGGCCTGTGGAACGGCTTGCCATGCCATTTCCACCTGGCGCCTCAGTTGGACCAGCGTACGTGCTGGACGTGCAGACCGCGTTAGACGACGCTTCATCCAGTCCCAAACATGCTCAATGGGGGACAGATCCGGAGATCTTGCTGGCCAGGGTAGTTGACTTACACTTTCTAGAGCACGTTGGGTGGCACGGGATACATGCGGACGTGCATTGTCCTGTTGGAACAGCAAGTTCCCTTGCCGGTCTAGGAATGGCAGAACGATGGGTTCGATGAAGGTTTGGATGTACCGTGCACTATTCAGTGTCCCCTCGACCATCACCAGAGGTGTCCGACCAGTGTAGGAGATCACTCCCCACACCATGATGCCGGGTGTTGGTCCTGTGTGCCTCTGCTCATGTCAAAAGTGTCAACTACCTCAAACGTACTTTAATAATCATGATCCCATACCAAATACATCATTCAAAGCTCTCATAGTATAACAATGGTTCCGAAAAAATATGAACAGTTCACGAAGAACAGACAAATACAATTTCATAAGTGTAACGTTATCCAACGGTGTAATTACGTAAACATCTGTCACTGATGAAGTAAAATAAATGTTTGTCTCTCTCAGTTAAATGACCAGATAGCTGTGTAAATTATGTTTTAGAGAAATATGGTACCGATGTGTAAAGTTGTATAAGTAAATACCATATTAGCTAAGGCTCCTTGTGCTTGCCAAACACATGGTAAACAAAGTAAGCGTGTACCCCCCTGAAGATTAATGCAATTATATCCTCAGGTGTGGCAGATTACAGCAATGGAATGAAATGTATCACGGAAAACCTTTGTATCATTGTACTTCAAATATCTTTAAAAATAAATGTTTTAAGTACAAAATTAATCACTCAAGTACGTGTACTGTAGCGCTAAACTGTGCGTCTTGTTGTAAGATAGTTATGTGGAAGTGTCGTAGTTATCGTCCTCCGAAAGCTAAGTTCTACAGAAGTCAATGTACTTACCTCATGATAAACAAAAGTGAAATGCTTTGCGTACAGGTATCGTAGTTAATACGCTTATTGCCGTGATGAAGTAAGTACTGTACTGTAACGTATTGTTGTGCTACAGAAAAGGCTGTCTCATTGTAGCTATACCACATAGTTACTACTGAAACATGTTTTACTTTCCAGAATAATACAGAAAAACTGTGCAGATACAAAACAGATACAGTGCAAAAGCAACATTGTAAATTGTCACTCATTAGTAGCGTCGTGACATAATCGTGTAGCTATTAGAGAAACCAAATGCTAAGTCATCTTTAATCTCACCGAATTTACTTCAAATAAAGAATGTATTCTCTTGTAAACCAAAATGTTGCATTAAAATCTCATTAGCAGTACTGGTAAATGTTCTAAGCCTTATAGTCGTTACGTAATCGTGCAATAACAAGCAAGAATGTACAAATAGCAACACTGTGTCGTCTGTTCACTATAACAATGCATTCTTAATTTCTGTTTAAAAATGTTCGCTAGGTTCTAGACTGGATAGTTAACTTCAAAACATTGTTGCATGTTAACAGTTTCTCAGTGTGACAAAACATACTAGAAATGTGAAGTGAAATGTTTTATGGCAAAGACAAACTTAAAAAGCAGATTATCTCTTACTAACCGATTTTACATGTAAAACGTGGTGTAAACCTTTACTCTTCCTTGTACGCAGACTGTCAACTGAAAAGCAATTATCATGTGGTTACGTCGGTAAGGAACACTGGAATTTTGCTCAAGGTTAACTTATGTTATTTTTCTCTGAGCCTTCCGGAACACGCGGCTGCCTGCGGTGAGAGTCATTGTCTGTTTCTTTGTTGGCGCGCGTCGTTATTGGGATTAGGAGACCTAACTTCTACAAATTCACCTTGCCGAGAGGCCCCTGCTCTGTTTGAATTCCGCCCCTTCTGATGCAATTCAGGTCTGTCGTTAAGATCATATCGTCTATCGTCATGTCGGTAATTTCTGTAATTAATTTCTTGTCGGTCACGTGGTGGACAATTTCTCCCTGAATCGTAACTGCGCGATAGACCGTTGCGTCTTAAGTTATTCTGTCTCAATTGATTATAATTATTTTGGTTTCCATGTTGTCTGTTTCTCTGATTGTCTCTGTGATAGTCATTACTGCAGAGAGATGATCTTTCCCTGTAATAATTACTACTCTGCCAACGGTTGTCATACGGGTGGTGTCGGTTTTGGTCACGATTTACGTTGTACGAGTAGCCTTGTGGTGTATTATTTCTGTCATCGCGGAATTGTGACAGGTGTGACCTGTAATTGTTGTGCTCCTGTTTTCTCGTTCCGCGATTGTCAGTGTCAATTTCCAGTTCTTGTAACAGTCCCTGAATAGCTTCAATGTCGTCTTTGCATCGTTCTGCTAAAATAATCTGTCGTAAATGTTGAGGTAATTTGATTAAGCAAATGCGGATGAGTTCTGAGGGGCTGTATGGGTTTGAAAGATACTGATTCTTATGTAACATGTCTTCAAAATATTTGACAGGACTGGAAAATTCAGATTGTTCGAAATGTTTCATCATTATGATGCTATGTTTTACTCGCTCTTGTGTAGCTTAAGACCAATATGCTGAGAGGAAGGCATGATAAAATTCTCCTTCACTATGACAATCGTGAATGACCGATCGCATTCTTACAGCTGGTTCATTCTCCAAGTAGCCACACATAAATTCTAATCTGTGCTCTAATGACCAGTTGGGAGGAAAACAATGAGAGAATTGATGGAGCCACGCTTGTTGATGAATGTCGTTGCCAGAATTCTTAAATGTTTTGAATTTACGTGCAGTAATGAACAGCTTATAGTCAAAATCATCTTGTCGGCGGGTAGCATATCGGTCATTGTTACGTCGTGTCGGCGGTTCCATCTTAAAATTCGGTGTACCTCGCCAATTTCTTTCACAATTTCCGAAATGCCCTGTGTTATTATTTTGCGGCTTTTCCGTGTTTCTAAGTCCCTCTTCCCATGTTGGAGAGCGAGTGTCCTCTGAAATACGGAGTTATTGTATTACCTGTGTCAGCTGATCTTGCACTTCCCAGATTTCTCTTTGGTGTTGTGTATTAATTTGATTCTGATTTTGTTTGAATTTCCTAATTTGTTCGCACTCTTCTGTATCATTCAGATCATCATCTACCTTTGTAGATAAGTTAGTGAACTGATCTGAAAGTTCTGCTACTTTCTCCGATAGTGAACACATTTCCTCAGTGTGTTTTTCTGAACCAAGTTTCAGAGTGTCCATTTGTGTTGAAATCGAATCTGCTGTGTCCTTTAAGTTTTCCTGAGTTCTTGCAAGTTGTGTAACCGAATCGGTGGATGCAACTGAGTCCATTTTAGCTTGCAAGGTGTCGTGATTTTCACGAACAATAATTTGCATTTCTTTTACGGCTGCTTCATGATTCTGTAATGCATTTTCATGCCGCGAAAAAATAGGTTGAAAATGCTCACAAATTTGTGTTTTTACGTCATTACAGATTTTTTGGCATTTCGATTCAATGTTATGTAACGCAGTAGTTAAATCGTCACGTGTTTGTTCAAGTGTGCTGTCTAACTTCCGAAGATTTTGTTCCATTGTGTCTAACTGTTGCTGTGTTTGTCTCTGGTGTTGTTCCATTGTGTCCAACTTTTCAAGATTTTGTTCCATTACGTCTAACTTTTGAAGATTTTATCCCATTTGTTTCTGATTTTGTTCAAGCGTTGTGTCTAACTTTTGTAGCCTTTGTCCCATTTGTTGCATTAACCGTAATAACAGTGCACTGGTGTCTGAAACATGTTCCTCAGTGCTTTTCAGCAGTGCATTTGAACCGGCAATATTCGCATTTTGAAAAGCAGAAAATATGTCTTGATTTATTTGAGAAACGGTGTGGACGCAAAATCTGAATCTACTGTATTTGCAAGATTGTGTCCTGTCATTTCGGAATCCTGAGGCGAGCTGTTGCCGACCGATCGATCGATAATGCTTCCCTGTTCACTAATTGTTTCACTGCCTACACCATTATTTGCAGCCCGCTCCATTTCCCTATGCACAATTACCAAATTACTACTTTGAACGTTAGGGAATTCATTACATGGTGACGCTTACACACTGCTTTCGTCTTCACTGTCATTTCTCAGTTTACTTTGGAGCCTAGTGATACGTTTTTCACACACCTTTATTGTCATAATATTTCACACGACAACACAGAAAAACACAATTTGAAGAACAAAAATAAGAGAACACATTAACGTAGCACTGAAAATAATATTTGAAGAACAAAAATAAGAGAACACATTAACGTAGCACTGAAAATAATATCTAGTTAATTGCAAACGCAGCTGCGAAATACTTCGTGCAAAACTACATGCATGCCACAACTATTTTACTGTACAACAATGAAAGACTGCAACTACAAAGGAAATTCTCTCTATGATTACGCGCTAGCAATAAACAAAAGCTACACTAATTACACAAACTACAAGGAAAAATTCAGAAGATTCCAGTGAGGTATCCTTGGTTAAGGCTCGACATTCGAAACGTCCCCTTAGAAAAATTATACAAGACTTTGCTGAAACTGTCACACAATGTTTTTGGCGCAAGCCAATCTGACTTCCAAAAATCCCTACGAAAGAATGGCCCTGACTAACATTAACCTATACGTTTCACAAATCACTTACCTCACAAAAATCTTCGTTACTCGAGCTACTGCAATACAGCAAGCGCCACTACTGCCAGCTAAATAAAAGATTCGAACTACTGAAGGCACTAACTACTGATAGGCATAGTTAGCAAATGAAAGATTTTGATACAGAACAAACAATGTATTTACCTTAATAGTCATAATATATATATATCAGTTCGTGACACCAATTCTTACAAATTTCAAAACTCCGCCATCTCTCTCCCCACGTCCACCACCGCTGATGGCTCACCTCCAACTGCGCAACGCTACGCGCTGTTAGCATCCAGCTGCCGCTGCCCGACACTACAATGGCAGACAACAATGCAAACTAGCCACAGACTGCGCACAGCACAGCCAGTGATTTTTCATACAGAGCGCTATGTGGCGTTACCAATAAGAAAAACTAAACAGCCTACTTACAATACAACCGTCTCACATAGCCCATACTGGCCATGGCTTTAGCCAGATGGCCAGTAGCTGTCATCTCACCAGCCACACGCAAGTTGACTACATACAATTTCGTGCAGTGACATCTTGTGGAGAGGATAAAATCGCTTCTTTTTTTCTCCATTGCATAAGTGTTCCTTATGGAGTATAGTATGATTGGCTCATTGAAAATTCCTTCCAAGAGGTTACTTGTAACAGTGCATGAGACTCACAAGGGTATTTACCTCTTCAATGTAAGAATAATTGTATTAATGGAAATCATGTGTACATCATTATGGATTCAGAATTTACCAATGAATTCTACGTTACTTAGAATATTCGGGTTATTTACAGTATGAATCCCACCAGGGTGAAAGCGAACAGCTACATTGTTACTATCAACACATACTGAAAAGGAGTAGGGCAGTTTTTGGATGGCGTGCAGGCTTGGGGGAATGTGCTTATATGGGTTTTATTTAGCAGTAATTATATTTATTATCAATGGAATGGAAATATGCTTCAACTAAAGCAAAAAATTTTTGTAACTAGAAAACTTCTTCAAACGGGGATCCACACAGTCAGTACAACAAAATGACCTGTAAAATATTAAAGACTAGAAATTCGATCTTTGCCTTAAGATACGCAACCGGACAACATAAACACCTTACAATGCTTGGCTTTATGATATATCCAATAACGTATTTGCAGATAACTTCAGCAGTAAAATACAAGATGGGAGAAGAACTGTGGGACTTACTGAGGAACATGAGTCAAGAATACTTTTAGAACAATTTATTGCCTGGATCGCTGGTTCTGCTACCAAAATATAAAGACTTTCATCCAATTCAGTTACCGTATTTAGATCCATACGCTCTGAACTTGCAAAATGTTAGTTATTGTATAGGGTTCTCACCACTCTCACAAAGAAATAAAAAGCACTGGCTACTATCCGTATGATAATCCTATACTTTCTCTGGTAATAACCATAAAAGATATAACACGCCATCAAGCATGACATGGGAACCAGTTGAAGTTCTTCCGCTGACAAAAACAGGCGAACTAACTACTGTGGCAATTAATTTCGTGTTTTCGTCAGCGAGGCACCTTCAGCAGGTTCCCATGTCATGTAGGAAGGTGTGTCATATGCTTATGGCTGTTATCTCAGAAAGTGCAGGTTTATCTTACTCATGGGTCTCTATACTTTTTTGCACATTTGTCATGATGCATTCAGTCATTTACACATAAAATACTCTCGAAATTATCTAAAAAATCTTCTGTTTCTCAAATCAGCTTCATAATTAACTAAGTCTGGAGTATTATTTTCAATATAGTTGTAAATTTGTATTGCTTAGAGAATGTTCATACTTCTACTCTTAGCCAGTGTGTTTCAGTACTGTAAGGGCTGAATATATGTTGCTCACCATATGTTTGTTCTCACTTAAATGTTTACTCAATTACAGATACTACTCCTTTTCTGCCTAATGTGTTTCTTAAACATGTCGCAGAACACCCGCCTATTTTGTCCAATGTAACACTTTGTGCGTGTGCCACATTTTATTCTTTATACGCCTGATCTCACAAACTGCTTGGTTTTAATAGTGTGGTGTTTGTCATTATTACCTGATTTAGCCTGTCTGTGTAAACACCTGTGCGATTTTTTTTTTTGTCGTTTAGCGACCTTGACGAAACAAAGATGCCACAAGATATCTTACTTAATGACCAAATTAATTTAAGAAACAGATGATACCAAGATAATTTACTAACTATCTTATGGGCAAATGGCAAATGGACGCATCATCTTTTCCGTGAGATTTGGGTTTACTGCCGTAACACTTCCTACAAAAATGTGTCACCCTGATTTGATGCTGCATATGACGTTTTCATTTGGTAACATTGAAGTATCACATGCACTACTGCTTCTTATTTTATTTATCTTAGAGTCTCTTAGGTTACGTGTTTTATCAAATCTCTGCAAATGCTGTGTAACAAATTTCATCTGTGCTCCCGATCTCTTTCTATTGTACTGCAAGTTATATACATGATAACGTGGAAGAATAAATTTTACTGCCATACATTTCATCACTGTCAATTACTTTCTTCCTCTACATTTCATTTTATCCTCAGACTGTGTCTTGTCATACCTTTTCTCTCTTTTAACAGTGCATCATATTATTGTATAACCACGTTTTTAAACTTTCATTGAAAGCATTTAAGCATTCTGGCGTTTATAATTGTTTGTATATATGTTTTTACACATCTGCGTTCTCCATGTTAGGGCCTGTAGGAAGACATGTACTGTATTGCGAGGTAGCGTCCTGTCCAGACTCGTGCTACACTATAGGCTGTATCATTGTTACGCATTTTGCGCCTTGTGTATTTTTTCATCAGTTGAAATGTACTCGTAAACCACTTAATATGCCGTATTTCTTTTTCCTTGTTCTGTGTGAGTGCCAAGTAAGTGTGAGACCTGTTGAACGGATAACGTATATATTTTTACGCTACTGTGTTATAAATAAAATGTCTTATCCTGTCTTCTACTTTACGAACATATCAATACCTAGAGAGCTATATTGTGTTCAACAGAGGTAAAAAGCTGATATGACATGAAGCCTACAGCTGTTACAGCTGGAACGTACTATCTCTGATTAGTGCAGAGCCATTGCGACTTGTGAAACTACTTTCTCGCCAACAGACAGAGTTCACATATTAACAGTGTCGCAGTTCATGTGAAGGAAAACTTTTCACGTATTTCACATCATTTCACACTCGTTTGAGGTATTACTTTAGCGAAAAGGGCTATTGTCGACGATGACATGTATAAATGTCGGAATGATTCTAACATCTGACATGTGCTGAAGCAAAACGGAAATGGTGGACTATTTTTACCATTTTTGTAATCTATTACTACTATATAATATGTTTATGCAGTTCTATAGATACACCCTGTGCTTCATTTTTGAACTCGTTAAGCTTTTGTGCAACCACCTGAAAATGGCCCAAAGGCCGAAACTGCATTTGTGAAATAAATAATTCCTACATTCAACGTCAAATATGATGTCCTTTAAGAAATTATACTGACTGTAAACTCCGATACTGGGCGACTGAAGGTCTAATGTGCAGCAAGCTCGGGAAATGTGGAACTCGTGAGGTCTATTGAATTGCTTGAAACTGGTTACCTACGTAATAAAACGTGCCATTTAGGTAATAAAGGGTTCTAAAAGGTTATTAGACGGTCAAATGTAGAAGACTGGCTCCTGCTTCAACTGAAGAAGTCAGATTATCTTTACTGGGACCATGCCACACAATCATGTAGCGGTCTACTACTGCCACCATCACCATACAGCTATCAGAACAAGTTACATGCAACAACTCTAGCAAACTGTTTGCTCATATATCTTAATTAATTCCTACATAATGGTATGAAAAGTTCGTTACTCAAATAGGGCATACAGGCCACTCAAAAACAAAAACAAAAAAAATTAAGGGCCAGAAATAACTTTAACACTTGATCAGAGTTACTGTGTACAAATGGATTAATTAATGTTAAGAATTAGAGCCCTAAGTGTGTATTATGAAGTGAAGAAATGCTGATGTTGAAAATGAGATTAAATGAAAATGTTAACTTAAACTAATTTTAAATGAACACATTAATTAATTCAGTTAAAATGTAAACATGAAACACATGTCACTAACTAGTAAACTAGCTTAATATTACAAAGCTAGACTCCATGGATTTCACCAATCGAAACTGTTGGTTCTCAGAGTTACTTGAACATTGTCGAGAACGTGCCCTTTAGGTGCCTTGATCATTGGACTGAGAAACGTATGTATGTATGAAACCACGGCTGGAGTTAAGACAGATAATGAAGATAATATGACAAAATTTTGAACAACGGTTGTCGTAAGGTGCTGGTGTTATTAATAATGCACATTGTAAATTATAAGCAAGAGGGAGCTTTGTGGGGTACAGCATTATGCTTCCGCCTGAACGGGCTCTGAACCTCCCACAGACTGTTCAACTGGAGATAGCAGCTCACATTCATCCTTTACACTCCAAGACCTGTGTCGAACTCCTAAATGTGCACTCTTCTCGGTCTGCATATGAATTCTCTGTTTCGTCGTCGAATAATACAGCCTACTGTATCCTTGCCGCCAAACAAGATTCACGAGTGGCGCGATTGCTCCTTCCGCAAAAATCGCTCCCAGGAAACCGCACCATGTTAAAATTACACGAATTTTAATCCACCCTCGTTTCCAAAAGACATCTCTGTATGACCCGTCTTCCTGACATGACAAGCATTTTTACCAATCACGCGTTTTCACGTCAGGCAGCTAGCCTCACAGCAGAGGTCGTAAGAGAGTAGAAGACTGCCCTTAAGGGATAGCAATAATTTTGTGGCTTCGTATGTTTTTCTTTTAGGAAAGCGCTAGATTGTTATCTGCTGAAGGGAAACTTCACAACATGATAGAGTGCTGGTCTCCTGCTGATAAGAGTTACTACCTCGGCACTTCTCGGACCGTTGGCTGGAGAGAAGTTGTAAAGAACAGTAACACCATTCCTCTAGGGCCTGCCCGTGGATGGAACTTTCACCCAGACAATACCTTAAGCTAAGTGCCCTGTGTGAGCGCCAGAGTCACTGCTGGCTGCTGAGCTCACTTTTGCATTATGTTTGACGCTGCCTTTCCTGTCCTAAGTAAAGTGTGCACCCTGTAACTACACTCTCTCATAAAGCGAAGGAAAAGTCGTGCAACGTATTAAATGCGGTTGAGATTCGAAGTAGGTTAGATATATGTACATAGAGTCAATGCAGTCTAGTTTAATTTCATAAGCCATTATTCTAATATTTAGATTTTTCATTATTATTTTAGTGCAGAGTAGTATTTTTAAATTAGATAAAAAGCGTTATGCCAAATGGCTTTCCAGTTTTAAAACTAGACAACATGAATTTTTAGCAGTAATACTAACAGCACAGTTTAAACAAAACACTTTAACATTACTACAATTAAACACGTTGACACCATTTAGTTAACAAGAAAAGCTGCTCTTGCTCACAGCATACATATGCATTGCTTCGTGCCATCAGTAAACAACTGCTACTTGCCACGTGGCTACTATGTAACTGCGCAAAAAGATGTCATTAGCAAATGTCCCCAAGGCACCTACCGTATACCTCACAGTAAACGATCGAACATATAATCACCAGCTGCTGGCAAACCAGTCAGACAGGGCTGATAAATATGCGCATATACAGAAGCTCCTTTCTCCGCCTGTAGCGAGATTGCTCGCCATCTCGCCGGTAAAGACATCAAACCCCACAAATGTGTCCACACAGAAGCCACACACCATGCAGACCGTACTGACACCCGGTGGAGAGAACTGCAGTACAGCAAATTCTTGAAGTCCTCCACTCAGTCCTACTCAGAACTTAGTTGTTCGTTTCTATATAGCGACTGAAAACATTGCAGCATGCTCAGATAAAATCCTCCCTTACGGACACCTCAGTCGTGGCGCTAATGTAGCAGCTGATGGTGTCACAGACATATCCACTCGATCACCTTGGCGCTCTTGTCAGTCTTGTTCCCAAGGCGTCCGCTCTCTGGCGGCTCCAGCATGACTCTCGGCTCAAAACGAATCACTGGAGAAGCGGAAAATAACCATACAGTCCGGGCATTATTATTCCACCTTAATTAAAAAATAAAGCTTTTTTGATATTTCTTTGACAATGCTGGCAAACATTCTCTGAACAACATTACGCGCAGTGAATGGAGCAAGGACAGTGGCATTAAGCAATCCTGGAATGATCGCCACCAGAAAGGAGATAGGGTGGGTAGCCATGATGTACATGGAGAGCGGGACTAATTCGAATGATAAGGTAGAGAGATCTGAAAAAAAAAGAAAACAAGATTGCCATCGTCTTGGAAGCTGGAGATTGGGAATACAGAGCAACTGGTGAAGAGTGCAGAAACCCTTAGAACTAGAAAGTAAAGTACCACAGGCAGTTAATTGCAACACAGTCCTTCTACAATCTATAGGTCCCTATTTTGGCACCCTGCCTTCGGAGGGACTATTTGGCACTCTTATGGCACCACCTCCTCCCTCTCCTCTTCTTCTTCTCGATCTTCTTCTTCTCCTTGCCAAAGATGTGGCCTTCACCATCTGTACTAGTTTCACAGCAATGAGGGTCATCTTATCGTTCGTCTATTCACATTTCAGCTTCCGCTTGCTACTTTTGGTGTTTTCTCTTCACACATGCGCTCTAAATGTTCTTTCCACTTTTTTATGTAGTTGTATTTTATCATGTACGAAATATATTTGCAACTCTTCCCTAATCTCTTCATTTCCATTCTATCTTATTTGGAACATTGCTATACAGACCTTAGAAATACCATTTCCGTTATTTGAATGTCGCCTTAATCTCTTCCTCTCTGTCTCTCTCTCATTATGCATGATTAACTTCCGCAAAGCAGCGTAGGGACAGCCTATACATAATAGAATTTGAGCGTTATGTTTGTTTCGTATTTTGGCTTTTAATATTTTTATTAAAAATGGTGCCCATCATATTTTACTTATTTATACTATTTTGTATATATGGCTGCCAACGCTAAAAATGTACACTGTAAACATTTAAGAACTTGGAACCTTTCCTTACTCAAAAATGGTCATAAATTGAAGGGACTCGCAGTGAATGAAGACGATTCAAGCCGTTTCAGTAGTTTTGTAGTCCTGCAATGGGAACACTACCGGTTTCGTACCGTTGCAGTTGTAGAATCATTAAGATTTTGTTCACAGTAGTATAATTACTAAGCACCAGCTGAAAGTCAAACTGGACCCATGTGGTGATAAGACCATTAAGCAAATGCGAATACATCGACTGATTGTTATGCCTATGCTACGAGCTCGTAGTACACCAGGATCAATTAACAGGTAGTATCAGCGGCGTAGGAAAAAGTCGCCGTTTTCACAATTGCATAATGGTCTTATTATCCCATGTGTCCAGTCTGACATTCACCTACGGGTGCTGGTTACCGATTCTACTATTGACAACACCCTGTAGTGAATTAACATTTATGATTTATAACTAAACTTTGGGACATCGTAGCCTCCCGATTGTTTGAAGGCTACTCGTCGTGTCCCCTGAGGAAGGACCTACAAGACGGTTAGGTTCCCAATAAAAGAGTACATTAACAGCTAAAGCCGATTGAAGAGTCTTCAGTCACAATAAATTCCATCGATTCATAAGACTTTCTTTAGTATAAAACAGTTCTGAAGTTTCTTTAGCATAAACAGTGAAACTTATATAATTTAAAATCTATGTCTCTGTTGGCATCAAACAATTTATTATTTCCAAGGTAGCTTCAGATAGAGACTATTTTTAATTATTTCGTTATCTATCACTATTTTTGATTTTAGGAGGCTTCTTTCTTTGGAAGCCATCACTATTATCTTGCTTAAGGATTATTTAGGTAATATTCAGTTGAGCACAGGTAAAATTTATGTAATACTCTTAGAAATCCATCCTCTGTTATATCTATAATCATCAGGTCAGAGCAAATAGCAATTAGTAATAAATTCGCCATGTCCTAGGTTATTACCTTTTGTTGGAATATACTCTGCCATACACGTGTGTGTCCTCTTCATAGATTGTAAATGGAGGCAGACAAAGGCTGTAACATTGTCTTACTCTTTGATTGATAATTAATACCCTCACGACCTTTACTGATAATGCAAGAGGTTTAGAATATCCATGTCATTGCAGAATTTACCACAATATATTTCAATCTACCCTGTCAGGCGTCTTTTAAAAATCAGTCAGCGAGATGTATGTCGGAAGGCTGTATACTCTCCGCTTTTCAAATACACTCCTGGAAATTGAAATAAGAACACCGTGAATTCATTGTCCCAGGAAGGGGAAACTTTATTGACACATTCCTGGGGTCAGATACATCACATGATCACACTGACAGAATCACAGGCACATAGACACAGGCAACAGAGCATGCACAATGTCGCCACTAGTACAGTGTATATCCACCTTTCGCAGCAATGCAGGCTGCTATTCTCCCATGGAGACGATCGTAGAGATGCTGGATGTAGTCCTGTGGAACGGCTTGCCATGCCATTTCCACCTGGCGCCTCAGTGGGACCAGCGTTCGTGCTGGACGTGCAGACCGCGTTAGACGACGCTTCATCCAGTCCCAAACATGCTCAAAGGGGGACAGATCCGGAGATCTTGCTGGCCAGGGTAGTTGACTTACACCTTCTAGAGCACGTTGGATGGCACGGGATACATGCGGACGTGCATTGTCCTGTTGGAACAGCAAGTTCCCTTGCCGGTCTAGGAATGGTAGAACGATGGGTTCGATGACGGTTTGGATGTACCGTGCACTATTCAGTGTCCCCTCGACGATCACCAGAGGTGTACGGCCAGTGTAGGAGATCGCTCCCCACAGCATGATCCCTGGTGTTGGCCCTGTGTGCCCCGGTCGTATGCAGTCCTGATTGTGGCGCTCACGTGCACGGCGCCAAACACACATACGACCATCATTGGCACCAAGGCAGAAGCGACTCTCATCGCTGAAGACGACACGGTCTCCATTCGTCCCTCCATTCACGCCTGTCGCGACACCACTGGAGGCGGACTGCACGATGTTGGTTCGTGAGCTGAAGACGGCCTAAAGGTGTGCGGGACCGTAGCCCAGCTTCATGGAGACGGTTGCGAATGGTCCTCGCCGATACCCCAGGAGCAACAGTGTCCCTATTTTGCTGGGAAGTGGCGGTGCGGTCCCCTACGGCACTGCGTAGGATCCAACGGTCTTGGCGTGCATCTATGGGTTGCTGCGGTCCGGTTCCAGGTCGACGGGCACGTGCACCTTCCGCCGACCACTGGCGACGACATCGATGTACTGTGGAGACCTCACTCCCCACGTGTTGAGCAATTCGGCGGTACGTCCACCCGACCTCTCGCATGCCCACTATACGCCATCGCTCAAAGTCTGTCAACCGCACATACGGTTCACGTCCACACTGTCACGGCATGCTACCAGTGTTAAAGACTGCGATGGAGCTCCGTATGCCACGGCAAACTGGCTGACACTGACGGCGGCGGTGCACAAGTGATGCGCAGCTAGCGCCATTCGACGGCCAACACCGCGGTTCCTATTGTGTCCGCTGTGCCGTGCGTGTGATCATTGCTTGTACAGCCCTCTCGCAGTGTCCGGAGCAAGTATGGTGGGTGTGACACACCGGTGTCAATGTGTTCGTTTTTCCATTTCCAGGAGTGTATTCTGTTTTTGTTTGTATATTACCTGAGAAAGATATTGCTTCACTAAACCGAGTCTGAATTTTACATAAACTGACCTGTTGTACGAGTTGCAACCTAGAATTAAGTATCATAGAATATATATTATCCTGTGATCGAGACACTTAGTCCTCTCTAATTTTTTCTGCCGAGTCTACCTCCTTGTTTGAGAACTGAAAGTATATTTGCTACCCTTGACTCTTCCAGTATTCTGTTTCCATGGGAGCACATATTGAGCAAACGCAGGACTCGGTATTTCTGTAGTTGCCAACGCTTCTTCCAACTCTTCTATAGTTATGGAACCTAACCCTTTTGTCTCCATCTCTCCTCCTCCTATCATTTATTATCATTGCAAGAAAGATTTTTATAGTATTTGGAAGAATCCTGTTTCTGTTATATCCATCTTCGCAGCACGCTTCTCCGTTCTTACAGTACGGAAAAGAAAATACATGATGGCTAGCCATGCGGGGTGGCCATGCGATCTAAGGCCCCTTGCCACGCTCCGTGCGGCTCTCCCCGTCGGATGTTGGAGTCCTCCCTCGGGCGTGAGTGTGTGTGTTGTCCTTAGCGTAAGTTACTTTAGGATTAAGTAGTTTGTAAATTTTGGGAACGATGACCTCAGCAGTTTCGTCCCATAGGAACTTGCCACCACCTGTAGAAAGTATCTTTGGGACTGATTTAAATACTTTTATTCCCAAAAACTACAAACAAGTTTTACTGGCGCTTTACCTGCGTAACTTTGCAGTGCCTATGTGCCATCCCATCCTGCCGTTCAGGACAGAGGCAGTTCGATCCTAAATAAGCCACTTTTCAAGTGTCTGTGCCGAATAGAATACGCACGAGCGCTGCCATTTTTTTAACCATCACGAAATATGGGGGCAAGTCACGAATGTGGTATCTTGAGGCACTTGAAGAGCAGTGCCCAGTTGTTTCGCACTAAGATCATAGTTTTCCGACTCAGTAGAAGCTTTCTGGTATTCCAGAGTGCATCCATGGTGGACGGCTCTTCCTCATCCTCCTGTATCGCTCATGAAATAGTGTACCGTACTGTGCAATATCCACCAGGTCCAAATTATGCAGTTAAAAAGGACTTAGGCTTTACAGTGAATCGAACTCGAGTGTTCCAACGTAAAACATTATCCTCTGCACTACGTCGAACAAATATACAGTGAACTTCATGTGATCAAAATGTTATCAGATTGCATTTCTTAGACGTGAAATGAAAGTACGAGTGGGAATTACACTACAAATACTTTCGTTCTGTTGGCATGCAAGGAGTAATTCTGTGGCAGTAGAGCGCACGAATTTCAGTTCGCCTTATGTAAACTCGCTCTGTTGGGCAGTGGTAGCGTTCAGATTTCAGTAATTTCATCTCACTTGTTTATGTAAGAGAAAATAGAAATGATTTTTATTTTAAATTTCCTTGTTGAACATCGTATATACGAAACATTGATCCATCGATCCTTACATTATTCTTTACGCTAATTTTTGTATTAATTATGCATCTGACACAATAGCAATTTGAAAAATATTTGCTACTGTGTTTTAATCTCTCCAGAACTTTCTTCCTTTTAATTACGCTTTCAATGTACATTGGATGATTCTTCGATAGTTAAATAGATGCATGGCAATATCTATTGTCAGTCTATCTTCACTGATTTAAGACACAAAAGGTATCAATGCGGTTAGCTGCTAATATGCGCTGGTTTAAATCAGTGGGTAAAGTTGAAAATTTTTGTTGGACTGGGATTCGAACTTTGGTCTCCCACTCACTTGGTAATACTCTGACCTCTTTTAACTTTCTTTTATAACGAATAAAATGTCTTTAGAATTACGTTGATTTAATGTCTCAACTATGGAATGGACACAAAACTCGAATTATTGTGTATCATATTGAAACAGCAAGTGGTGTACTTACACTGTGTATAGCAAAAGTTAATACGAATCGATTGGGCAATGCAACTCCCAATATTGATAAAGAAATGCAGTCACAGCAAAATACATTCAGCACCTTACTCACTGAATCCTATAGCTCTGTTAAGTATTGATAACTTTGGTCCGTGTGCACATAACAAATAAATTAAATTGTCTTGCGTCTAAAGCAGCAACGGTGGAACAGGATATATTCTGCTCCCTCATAAAATGTATAAATATGGTAGCTACAGGCTCAACGATGTGCAATGCTGGCAATAATACTTTAAAATGCACATGACATTGTTTTGACTGCTAAATGAAAACATTTATGAATATCCAACTTAGTTGAAAAACATATGACATGGACAGTGAGACTGTACTGATTGTGGTGAATTACTAACACAGATTTTTCTTTTTTCTTGGCAAAATTGTTTTGCTGGCTATGTTTGCCTTTTCAAAAACATCTGACAACTGAAGTTACTTTATTCACAATTTGTTCACAAACAATGAGATATAACTGTAAGTATTATTTAATTTCATTAATGAAACATAAATACAAATCACCTAATCTCTGTTAACAAATCTCAGAAACATGACAAACTGAAATACCTGACTAGCCTTTTTATCGAAACGGTTCATGTACATTCTGGGATTACTGAACAATTATACAAATAATCAACCAACTCGTCTATACCAACGTGTTGGCAAAAACATAAATCACTATTTATTTAACATATTTATTTCATGAAGACATCTGCTTCCCAGTTTAATAATGTTGACATACCTAAATTAATCTAACGCTAGATGTCTTCACATGGTAGGCCAACTGCCTACTCCATCGTTTTTCCCTCACGGATAGATACCTACAACTGCGGACTCAGCACTCTCTTACTCCAACACTACAGTCTCAAACCAGAAGCAGGATCTTTGGCCCTATGGTCGCGCACAGTCAGCGATCCGCATTATCGGGCCTACCAGAGACATTCATTGTTTGTAGTGTACTACTTTCATTGTAATCTTATTCTGGTGCCACATACAACTGTGCCCCAGTTGACTCCTTTCACAACCGTCCAGAGGGGGTTCAACAATTTTAGCACACATGTGAAAGAACCTTGTACAAGAAACGTATGGTAACTCTATAAGATAATTAAACCTGAAAGAGTTGATAATGCTCAGGTGCACTAGTACAAATCATGAGCTGGTTATAATGTTAGTAAACTGTCTCATAAACAAGGTATCTGAGAAATAAATCATGTACTGGGAATCAGTATACAATCCTAATCGTCAGGATAATGGTGTAGGACTGGGCAAGGGAAAGGAAGATTCGTGGCTGAAGCCTATGAGCATGTTGAAGTGACAGCATCATAACGTCCATTTCTTTTCGTTTTGTGCCCGTTCAACAGCTTAGTAGTGGCTGATGTGGATGGCACTCAGTGTACCAAGACTTCTGAAATCAGTATTATTTGCTTCAGTTATGTTCAGAGATACAAGAGGTACCTGCAGCAGATTACCAAAACCTATAGATGACTATTACCATAATATCAGTAACGTGGTGACCAGCATCATAACTGCTCTTTATGGTATAGATTCTTCTGAAATCCAAACAACATGTATAGTCACTTATGTTGAAGTATGAATACCAGTAGCAAATGACTCCAACACCATGAATAGAGATAGGATACTGGATAATGGAAGGTACAAAAAAGTAGCAAAGGTAAGGTAGTG
Organism: Schistocerca gregaria; assembly: GCF_023897955.1. Lineage (NCBI taxonomy): Eukaryota > Metazoa > Arthropoda > Insecta > Orthoptera > Acrididae > Schistocerca > Schistocerca gregaria. The sequence goes on along the minus strand of NC_064926.1, from coordinate 168,988,843 downwards.
CAACATAGCCATTCCTACCTGTGTCAAGTAATCTATCTGATTAGAAAAGTCCTATATCCTAATAAAATTACAGACTGGATGAAGCAACAGTGCTTTGCATCACAGTAGGCAACATTAAATTTCTGAATAAAATAACATCAGTAACTGTGGCATCAGGCTGCCAAATCGACATAGAATAACCTAACATGACAGAGAATATCACAGGTCCATAACATTGTACTGTGTCTCTCAGTGGCCTTGCATATAATTACTTAAGAAAACCTAACAATAAAATCAAGAATTGAATAACTCCTGGTGGCCTTGTTCTTGGAATACATGTAAATCTTAATAACTAAAACAATTGTAGAGAAAATATCAATGAGAGGCTCCAAGAGGGCTTTCTAGATACATACAAGCTGATCTTAGCACCTATAAAAATATGACTATAGTATATTCAAGCAAAAATACTGGAGAAATAAGTAGAATACAGCTAACCGACTAGATAAATGTAACACATCACAGTAAGTCACAAGAGAAATGTGCAAAGAGGCGAATGAATTGCAGAAATAGTGGAACTAGAAATGTGATTATTAACCTGGAAAAAAAAGGTAGTCGTGCATGCTAACTTAAGAAGGCAGTATCATATGCAGTCTCATAAGGAATGGTGAAAAATTGTTTTTAGGTGTAAAGCTTTTGTGACAGTCTCACACAAACGCTTCCAGTTATTTGGTACAACGTAAGACAGATTATCCTAGAAAGGAAACAACATACACAAAACACATATTAGCATCATACAATATCATTATAGAAAAAAAACATGAATATAAGCTTCTCGCTGCCTGGCATGTCAATACCTAATAAATGCTAAATAATCTAGGAATCGTGAAAACAAGGTAGGAATAGAATTTATATAAGTAATGGAAATGCAATGGGTAAAAAATTCTGTGTTGTATCATATTATTACGAACACTCATATGTAAATGAGAATAAGCATGTAGAAAAGCTGCCAATGTAAATATACACATCAGTAAAAAAATGGCAATTAGCATAGTTCCTGAAAAATGCAAAAAAATTAAAAAAGAAAGAAATAAATAGTTGTGGTATGTGATCATTAAATTTCTATCTAGCTATGTGTTAGTGTTAGCAGAAACTAATACAAACCGATTGGGGAGTGCAACTCCCAATATCAATAAAGAAATACGGTCATTCTAAAATACAATTAGCACCTTATGCACTGAATCCTGTGCACATGTACGATATTGATAACTTTGGTTACTGTGGATATAACAAATCAGTGGGCGAACATGATATATCCTACTCTCTCACAAAAAATATATGCTAGCTACAGGCTCAACGATATGCAGTGCTGGCTGTAATATTTGCAAATGCACATGAAATTGTTTTGGCTGATAAATGAAAGCGATTATGAAAATATAAATTCTTTGAAATTCATAAATCCTGGACAGGGAAGGGGTACTGATTGTGGTGAATTACTAACATTGATTATTTTTTTATTCAAATTTTATTGCAACTTAAGTTTGTCATTTCAAAAACATCTGACAATTGAGGTTAAATTACTCACAATTGATTCACGAACTATAAGATTTAAACAGCAAGTACTATCTAACTTCACTTTCTAGCATTAATGCAAATCATCAAATGAAATATAGCGCTGTTAACAAATCTTAGAAATACTAACAAGTGAAATAAACTAGCTTTTCCATCACAACAGTTCATGTACATTCTGGGTTTACTCAACAATTACAAATTATCAGCCAACTCCTCCATACTAACATGCTGGTAAAAACAAAAATCACAGTTATTTAACATCTCTACCTTGCTTGCATGAAGACTTATGCTTCCAAGTTCAACGATGTCGACATACCTAAATTAATCTAACGCTAGATAACTTCACACAGCAAACCACAAAAACTGACTATCGTTTTTAACTCATAGACTGCTACCTACAACAGTGCACCCAGAACTCTCTTACAGCAACACTGCAGTCTCAGACCAGAAACAGTATCATTGGCTCTCCAGCCGCACACTGTCAGCGAGCAGCATTATTGAGCATATCAGAGACATTCATTGTTTATAGTGTAATAGTTTCATTTTAATTTATTAATATTCGTATCTAATTCTGGTGCCACATACAACTGTGCCAAAGTAGACTTCTTTCACACTACGCCATCCAGACACTATGGTTATTGCAACTGTAAAGATTAACCTAGCACACCTCCCATCAGATGCAAACTGTCAACTTATCTACACACTTGTGATGTAGTGTCTCCTGTATAATTGTCTACATTGATTAACCTACTATGTAGGATCACGCACAAAAAGAGCTGATTCTGCTTTCTTACGTTACACAGATGGTAGATGACACACATGAGAAACAACAGTGGACCTAAGGTTAAATCTTATGAGCCCCAGTGAGAAGAATCTCCCATTCATACGTAACTCGAATTGGTAATTACCACTTCCTACATTCCTTCGCTCAGGTGTGATATAATAAACTGGTTGGCTATTCCACCAGTTCCATAAAACCTAAGTTTATCTTGAGGAATACAGTGGCCAGAAGTGTCAAATGCATTAGATAGTTGACAGAATATACATACCGGCGCTGTTCTGTTATTTATTCCTTCTATAATATGCTAAGCGAACGTCTAAATGACATTCTCAATTGAGCAACTCTTATGACATCCAAACTGTGATTTACTGAGAATATTATTATCTACCAGGTGATAAAATATTCGTGAATGCGCCACATTCTAAAAACATTTTGAGAAGTGCTATAAGTTGCGAAACAAACTGGTAGTTATTCATATTAATTTATCATGGAATAGATTCAGTTTTATGTTAAGATTCTTTCTCTCTTCCCTTCTTCTAAATGTTTAAACTAGGACTTGTCAGTTATTAACAGCAGATCAGCTGTTGACGATATAACTTACATGGCTAGTGAGACAAATGCTAAGCATCTTTCAGACGAGTGGCATGGCATCCATTCAGTTGTAAGTTGAACAGTGATTGAGTGCCATAGTATCTTTATAGGTGAAAACTAAACATAGATGTTTGCTGACTTTCAGATTAAGTAAAAAAAGTATTCTTGACTAGGCCGAGCTTTCTAAAATTCTCATCAGGGTTTTACGATAAAACGAGTAGTATGCCTTTTTGAAATCCGCGAAGGTCACAACAAAATATTAGATGCAGAGCGTCAGGTACGAAAGGATGGATTTGAAGTTTATTATCTGTTCGACGCATGGTCGTCCATTCCTGAAAACTCCTTGATACTCTCCCCGCTGAGGGTCTAGCGGTTCTTCTATCGTAGTTTGCAGAGACTTCGACAAAATCTGATAGGTTGTTGATATGAGAGAGATAAAAGATATTTTCATATGTTCTGTCGTCCTTCTTATGAAGAGGATGAATTAGAGCAGAATTATAGCCATGTGGGAGGCTTTCAGTTTCTCAAACCCAGCTGATAATTTCTGTTACTTTATCTACTTCCACATTGTCGGTAAAGCGAAATGTGGAGTTTGGAGGAACACAATTCACAAGAGCTGTACAGTAATTCGCTAATATCAGGCAGTTGTCTTTATCATTGTGAGCTAGCAGTGGAGCTTTGAAGAGTAGGCTTGAAGCATTGTACTTGGTGAGGCTGGCCTCAAAAGTCATGTAGAAGTTTCGTCTATTTGACTTCTGGAAGTCTTGTTCAATTTGTGCCAGCTGCATTTTGTCAAATGTAGGTTTTATCTGTCCGTACGATCTTTGCAGCGTGTTTTCTAGAATCCAGGAATTTAGTTTTATCACCTCAATTTTTCTCGGCAATCCATCTCTCTCACACTTGCTGTCTTTGCCTCGATGTATTAATATTGTCATATTATATTAAATGTTACTGTTATAATACTTCTGAAAAAGGATTGTGGATAAATAATCTTAGCGAAAGTATAGGCTTGGTTCCGAGGAGATTCCATTTTGGCATCGATGATAAGTATAACCACAGTATTGGGACTCCTGTATTCTTAAGGCAGCTTAATGTCTAAGTTTTTATTCGTAATTTGTTTGGGGTCCTGCCCACTCGCCTCGTACACTCGGAATGCTATACAACAATTCAAGCAAACCACATTAATAGTTTTTATTAGAAAGAAGAAGATTTACTATACTTAATTTTGGATTTACAGATGTGTCGCAAGTTTTGGGTGACATGCACAGTCTGTGTCATTCACTATACAGTGTGTTACAAAAAGCTACGGCCATACTTTCAGGAAACATTCGTCACACACAAAGAATGAAAATATGTTATGTGGACATGTGTCCGGAAACGCTTACTTTCCATATTAGAGCTCATTTTATTATTTCTCTTCAAATCACATTAATCATGGAATGGAAACACACAGCAACAGAACGTATCACCGTGACTTCAAACACTTTGTTACAGGAAATGTTGAAAATGTCCTCCGTTAGCTAGGATACATGCATCCACGCTCCGTCGCATGGGATCCCTGATGCGCTGATGCAGCCCTGGCGAATGGCGTATTGTATCACAGCCGTCCACAATACGAGCACGAAGCACCGGGGTTGCGTAGACAAGAGCTTTCAAATGCTCCCATACATGAAAGTCAAGAGAGTTGAGGTCAGGAGAGCGTGGAGGCCATGGAATTGGTCTGCCTCTACCAATCCATCGGTCACCGAATCTGTTGTTGAGAAGCGTACGAAAACTTCGGCTGAAATGTGCATGAGCTCCATTGTGCATGAACCACATGTTGTGTCGTACTTCTAAAGGCACATGTTCTAGCAGCAGAGGTAGAGTACCCCGTATGAAATCATGATAACGTGCTCCATTGAGCGTAGGTGGAAGAACATGGGGCCCAATCAAGACATCACCAGCAATGCCTGTCCAAACGTTCACAGAAAATCTGTGCTGATGGCGTGATTGCACAATTCCGTGCGGATTCACGTCAGCCAACACACGCTGATTGTGAAAATTTACAATTTGATCACGTTGCAATGAAGCCTCGTTCGTAAAGAGAACATTTGCACTGAAATGAGGATCGACACATTGTTGGATGAACCATTCCCAGAAGTGTACCGGTGGAGGCCAATCAGCTGCTGATAGTACCCGCACACGTTGTACATGGTACGAAAACAACTGGTTCTCCCGTAGCACTCTCCATACAGTGACGTCGTCAACGTTACCTTGTACAGCAGCAACTTCTCTGATGCTGACATTAGGGTTATCGTCAACTGCACGAAGAACAGCCTCGTCCATTGCAGGTGTCCTCGTCGTTCTAGGTCTTCCCCAGTCGCGAGTCATAGGCTGGAATGTTCCGTGCTCCCTAAGACGCGGATCAATTCCTTCGAACGTTTGCCTTTTGGGACACTTTCGTTCTGGAAATCGGTCTCGATACAAATGTACCGCGCCACGGCTATTGCCCCGTGCTAGTCCATACATCAAATAAGGATCTGCCAACTCCGCATTTGTAAACATTGCACTGACTGCAAAACCACGTTCGTGATGAACACTAACCTGTTGATGCTACGTAGTGATGTGCTTGATGCTAGTACTGTAGAGCAATGAGTCGCATGTCAATACAAGCACGGAAGTCAACATTACCTCCCTTCAATTGGGCCAACTGGCGGTGAGTCGAAGAAGTACAGTACATACTGACGAAACTAAAATGAGCTCTAACACGGAAATTAATCGTTTCCGGACACATGTCCACTTAAGATCTTTTCTTTATTTGTGTGTCAGGAATGATTCCTGAAAGTTTGGCCGTACCTTTTTGTAAAACCCTGTATACAATGTCCATGTAAGTAATTGATATGGATCACTAATAGCTACAGTTATAGTGGCGGTCTAGTATTGTGCTGGTCTCCAAGTCCCAGTCTGGTACAGTGCGGCCGAGGCTGGCAGGAGCTGCACTTACGTTCTCTTCTGCTAGAGACCGCTCCTGTCGTTGTGCAGTCCTTATCAGCGGGCTAATGGTTGACTTTGTCTCACAGCCATATTTGCTCTTCCGTTCTTCGTCTTCGTGCCGTTGCTTATCGTTACGCCGGACCAGTTTGTAAACTGACACTATAACCAAGACGGTGTAGTATTGATGCGCATCACCCAATCATGGGTTGAGAATGTGTAAGATAGTGCAAGTAGACTGTTTCCGTCTGTTTTGAGCATCCAACGAAGAATAATTCTTAATTCATATTCATCTCTTGCACATGACTCACAGTATCTGAGAACATTTGTTTCATTTATTGGCGTGTGCTACTTATTCTCTGAATACTTCAGGACTACAATAATCACAACGTAACCATGGCTATCTGGGTATTTAGTGGATTGACGAATATCATCACGTGATACACGATTTACGCTGAAAATCAGAGTTCACGTTTTGTCATGTGATGTCATTCATGTGATCTGTAATCCCCTTAGCTTCGTAAATTTCAGCAACCCCTTTAAAAGTACCCAAATAATGTGATCATCATTATGCTAAGTTATAGCTCCAATAAAGAATTTATCTATGTCGATTCACTGTTAGCTAAGATACTAACTAGAAGGAGTATTAGTAGACATCATATTGTCCTTCGTCTGGCAACAGTATTGTCGCAGCGGATACACCGGTTCCAATCACATCACAGAAGTTAAGGACTGTTTGGCATGGCCGGCATTTGGATGGGTTACTCTCCAGACCACCATGCGCTGTTGCCATTTTTTGGGGTGCACTCAGCATCGTGATGGCAACTGAGGAGCTACTCGACCGAATAGCTGCGGCTCCGTTCAAAGAAAACCATCATAACGACTGGGAGAGCGGTGTGCTGACCACATGCCCCTCCTATCCACATCCTCAACTGAGAATGACACGGCGGTCGGACGGTCCCGATGGGCCACTTGTGGCGTGAAGACGGAGTGCTTTATATTGTTCTCCGTGTACCCACAGACGTAGAGACCGACATACCTCACTGCGTGTGGTGCTGTTATTCACGTCGCACTTTCTGGGAACACAAATACCGGTGCTCCTCTTCTCGTGCGTCTCCGGCCATCCTGATTCAGGTTTTCCGTGATTTTCCTCCTAAATCGTTTCAGGCAAATGCCGGGATGGTTCCTTTTAAAGGGCACGGTCGATTTTCTTCCCAATCCTTCCATAACACGAGCATGCGCTCCGTCTGTAATGACCTCGTTGTCGACGGGTCGTTAAACACTAACCACCACCACCATCCTCTTCTCGTGCATGTGTTATGTAGATGAAGGGGAAAATTAATGAGTTACGGAGAAACATTGTATTATCATAATTTGTAAACATTGTGTTACCGTCAGTTATTGTTGCATGCTTGTAGCTGAACAACAAGCGTTAGCGAATGAATTGTTCGTATAGTGTGAGCATGTGTCTGTTCGCGGAGGGGAAAATTAGACCCCTCATAGTTATCTTTCATAATTTTCAAATAATTTCTACTTCAAACTGTGCTTAACGCGCTGTAAATGGAGGTGTTCGAACGCATGCCCATGTGAACACAGATGTTATTCTAAGAAGCACACGTAACTACAATAGCTAAGCTTTATATCTATACTGTTCGTCTCCTGCAAATCATTATGAACAAAGTGTTTAAAACACTAACTACGACAGACGTAAACTGGAATCAGTTACATAGCTTTCTGACACATGACACAGTCTTTAATTTTTAAGAAATGAATAACTTTAAAGTACAAATTCGTGGAGTATATGGAAACACTGTCCGTAGGGATATGTTCACACTTGCGACCGCTGATGAGCTACACATATGAAAAGTACTGCTTTTCTCACTGATAAAAATATAATAGGAAAAAGTAGGTAACTTCGTTTTGTTGTGGCACCATCTTAACATTATTTCTTCATTATTTATGATCTTCAAGTAGCTGCTGTGAGAAACAAGAAAACAGTTCCAGTTAGACTACCTGGGAAGGTGAGCGTAAGTCATTGTATCGGTGCCCGCGGCATTCGGTGAGTTACTCGTACATTCTGTGTAATCCTGAACGATTAGACCTTACGGAAGTTCACCAGTCTAGGACGTGTGCGTGACGAACGACGCGCCTTTGGAAGGTGGTGCTTCGGCTTAATATCCCCGATCGGGATGACGGTAAATAATCAATATGACAAAAATAAGCAGCTTGACGATTTGCTGCTACTGGCTGTTCAGACGAGACAGATTTTGTATGGCAAGCTGTGAGGTACCTGCCGTACCATTTTTATAGAGTATAAGTCCTATTCAGGCAATTGAAGATCTGTGTATAATAATTCCTCCTATACGTGACCGTTGGACACCACACACTCCTAAAAAATATCTCACACATATTCACAAATCAGAAAGCAAAATGGTTGAAACAAAAGAACCCCCAAGCACCCACACTGAAAAGCCTACTAAAGCTCCACAAGGATGGCATTCCTATACGCCCTGTAGTCAATTTCAGAAGTGCACCCACATACCACTTAGCCAGAGAAATTCACACATACATACAGAAACATTACATATACACAAATAACAGAAGCATACGCAACACCGAAGAGCTGGTACAGCAAACCAAAGACATCAACATACCCACAACAGCCACACTCACATAATTTGACATCAGATCCATGTACACCAATATCCCCACCACTGAAACCGTCAACATCATCAGACAACAATTAGATGAAGAAGCCAAAATTCCCGAACCCCACGTAAAGGTAATAGCTAGCATCCTAAAACTTATCACACAACAAAACTACTTCTCCTGTGACAATCAGTTTTACTCACAAGAAGATGGGCTTCCAATGGGGTCACCAGTCAGTGGAGTCCTAGCCAACATCTTTCTCAAACACATTGAAAATAAAATATTCGAAACAATAGTTAGACCCAAACAATACCGGATAATATATTGGTACCGTTATGTAGATGACATCATATGCCTTATAGATGAAACACCAAGTCGCATCCAACAACTCCACAGTGATATAAACAAAGTACACCCAAAAATAAAATTCACCATAGAAACAGAACACGACAAAAGGCTAAACTTCCTTGACCTCACAATATACAGACACAACAACCAACACCAATTCTCCATATTCAGGAAAGCGACCACCACTAGCCCAACCATTCACAAAGACTCTAATAGTCCGATTACACACAAACTAGCCAGCTTCCAATATGTGCTACACAGACTAAACAAAACCCCACTCACTGATAACAACTACAAGAATGAATTGCAGACAATCAGACAAATAGCAGTGGAGAATGGATATGACACAAACACTATAGATAAACTAAACCACAAAATGAAAGCAAAACTAAAAAGGACACCCAACATAAAAAATGAAAGAAAAAGCTTCAACCTACAAACACACATGAACAGGAAACACCCACAATGACAAACAGATGGTTTACTCTCACCTATAACAACAAAACAGTACACAGAATAGGCAACATATTCAAAAAGTAAGGCATAAAAATAGCCTACAGGACAGACAACTCAACACAGAAAAAACTAAGGACAACCAACACAAGCACAGACAAACACAACACATCTGGTATTTACCAATTAACATGCCAGGATTGCAAAGCAGTTTATATAGGACAGACAACCAGAAACTTTAATACCAGATATACAGAACACAAAAGAGCATTAAAAAGTAACAGCTGTCATTCCACATTTGCTGAACACCTCATGGACAAGAAACATAGCCCAACAAACATCAACACGGATTAGAAAATTCTCAAATGCAGCAACAGCCCCTCACAAAAACTGATAATCGAAGAAAATTACCAGATACAAAAAGCCATAGTAGAAGGCAAACAAATAATAAATGAATACACAGCTCTCTGCAATGGCACTCTGCTCTCTGCCCTCAAAGAATTAACAGACAAAACCAACCTATAGAGATCTTAACCCCCCTCCCCCACACAACAGAAAAAAAAAGATCCTGAAACCTAAAATCTCTCTCTCCCTCCCTTTCTCTCTCCCTCTCTTTCTCTCTCTGTCTCCCCCTTTTACATACACACACACACACACACACACACACACACACACACACACACACACACAAACACACACACAAAAAAAATCTCAGTCACCTCTGAAAGGTTCAAAACAGCCGCCAGGAACACCTTCAACTGTTCCACTGTCAACCATCTTGTTTTTACAACCTCCAGCTGTTCCACTGCCAGCCATGTTTTGTTTTTATAGCTGATAAACAGTGAAACACTGAGTGACAGTGACAGTGGCAGTGGCAACTCAATATTCAGTGTTTGACAGTGATGAAGACGGAAAAAAGAGTAAGTGAAACACCATGTAAATAGAGACTCACTCTCACACACACACACACACACATAGAATTAAATAATTTCAGGCATAATAATAACATAGTTCTTCAAATCGTAATTTTGGCTTAAACAATTATCTACTTTAAGGTATAAGTGGTTGCAGATGACAAACTGTCGGTCATTGTAGAAACACAAGACGTCAGAAAAACCACACCATGTGGTAAAAAGGTATGGATTTTCATAATTTATGTGTTTTTTCAAATATCTATAATTACATTTTTTAAAAACTAATAGCTACATGTATACAAAACAACAAAGAAAGTTCTTTATCTTTAACAGATGGAAAATAAAAGCCCACTGAGGATGCTGCAACTGTAGTGAAACATGTTTGGGTTATAAAACAAAACTGTGTTTTGCTAAAGGCGGACCGTATCCAAAACCATATATATTGTTAAAGGAAACACGGAAAAAAAGAGCTTCAATACCAAGATGGTTATTATACCACCGGACAGTGTTGATAATATGCAGAGGGATCTTATTGGAGGGATTTGACCATTGGTGACTATTCACATCCAATCTACAAAAAGATCTTGGATTTGTGGTGCTTCTAAACAACGTTACACTAGAAACGAGATTGTAAATAGAAAGATATCACGTTTGTACTATGACGTTTTTGTAGTGGTAAAAAGGAACGCTTGAAAAGGTGCTAATGGAACGAATCTCAACCTTCATTGTGTTTCTCTTGAGACTATATTCCTCGTGTAGTGAAACTAGAATAACGAATGGAAGAACTTCACAAACCAAAAGAACTGGAAATTAATTACAGTCGGCTAAACCAACTAGTTACCCAATTATTGAGAAAATATATTACTATTCAATAATGAAGTGATTGAAATATTTAAACAATTTTGTAATCAGTATAGCTGAAGACAACGATTGGATGGACTCCTAAAGTGGTAAACAACAAATTAAAAATAGTGAGGAGTATTTTTGATAACCTAAACAAGGTCTTAACATTAACGCTTTCGATCTGTCGGATACGGAACGTGTACATTCAGTACAATTAAGAATTTTAACTCACGTAATGATTTACGCCAAAACGAATCAGGTGCTGAGGGTCTCTCAGCGATGACGTGTAGGATGCGTTTTGGGCAATGCTGAGAGAGATTGGGAAACGCCATTATGAACATTTAGAAAATGAAACGATTTTGAGGGAGACATGCAGCGATGGAATGGATGTTAGATTTACGAAGGAAGTTCTTTACTTGATCACAAGAGATTATAAAATACCTGATGAATGGAGAGTAGAAATCACAGTAAGACGTGCTGGATCAACATGAGTACGTATTTCTTAAGAAACCATACCTCATGGAAACGTCTAAAAGCCTCTTTTACCCAGTTGTAAAGGTCAAATGGATAGTAATGAAATCTGTTTCAAATGCAAAATTTTTTTGGCAAGTGGGTTTCTCAGAAATGTAGTGTGAAGATTAACGTGGCCGTTTAAAATGAGTAGATGCAATTTTTTATTTAAGCACAAAATATTATTTGTAATAGTTTTCAGTTGGGAGTTTCTCTGATTATACTTTTTGAGGCTTCATCTATCAAACTGTCTGACAAAAAGTTTGAAGCACTCAGAAGGTGAGGAGGAACCGTAGTGAAAGCTCACGGGTTCAGAGATTTGTGATGATGCCTTAGTTATTAAAAATCCAGCCTAGTTTACAAAGAACTTGTTAGAATGATCCAAATTATAAGTATGACGTTCCATGTCCTCTGTCATTCATACACACGCTGATTCAATTGGGAACGGTTCATAAAGTCGTTGTATCCTCCCTTGAGGCAAGCTGGTCCACAAACTTTTTAGCTCACCCTTGATACGCTCGACAGAGTCACTAGGACAGAATTGATTTCCGAGTCTCATCTCACACATGTTCTATCTTGTACCGATATAGGGACCTTGATATGCAGGGGGTACTTCTTACATCGTCATCGCACAGACAGCTCGTAGATACACATATGATGCGTGGTCGAGCATTGTCCTTATGAAAACTGACACTACGAGATATTCGCATGATACGTAAGAAATGAAGACGTAGGATGCCCAGGACTTACTGTGGTCATGAAAGTCCCCTCACTCAACATTAACCTGACGTCGTACCCGACGGCTCCCCACACCATGAAGCCTAGACTACCTCTTCAAAACACTGGAAGCGTGGAATCTCTCTGCATTACTCGCCGATGAGAGTCATCCTGAGAAGTACATAAAGGTGATTCTTGACTGAACAAAATGTGACACTGATAATTATCAGCCCATGGTTCCTATATATGGCGCCATTTCCAACATGGAAATCGTGGAGGATGACGCAATATGATGCATGAAATTTCGTACTTGTTCTGGAATGTCAGGCGCAGATGTGAGGGACGTAGCGATATGCTTGGTGCATGACACGACGACCCGTCTTCGTGCCGATCAGACGTGGTCAATCGGAAACTTAACTACGTGTCTGCCTGCCCTCACGTTCCTGTGGAATGCAGCATCAGGTCACTATCACATCCAAATTCCCCCTGATCTTAATACGGCACTATTCGACCAGCTGGCCATATAAAAACCCACAGTAGTTCTCGTGAGTCACTAGTTGGCTTTTCCGCCACAGTTCTCGAACGCTCGGCTCGTGGGAAATAAATGTGTAATAAAAGGTACCCAATAAAGATAGTAAAGCAGAGTTATTAAACACAGCCCTCAGAAATGCCTTCACAAAAGAAGACGAAGTAAATATTCCAGAATTAGAATCGAGAATAGCTGCCAACGTGAGTAACGTAGAAGTAAATATCCTCGAAGTAGTGAAGCAACTTAAACCACTTAATGAAAACAAGTCTTTTGATCCAGACTGTATACCAATTAGGTTCCTTTCGGAGTATGCTGATGCATTAGCTCCGAACTTAACAACCATATACAGCCGCTCGCTCGACGAAAGATCCCTACGCAATGACTGGAAAGTTGCACAGGCCACACAAAGTAGTAATAATAATCAACAAATTATTTACTGAGATGGTATCTGTTCTTTCGGACATGCCCGAAAAAGCAGATACCATCTTAGTAAATATATAGTTACGGCTCACAGGCTGCTTGACCATCTTCTGCTTCTGTGCGAGTGCACAAACAGTGGCCGAACTCTTATGGGAATCGCCAAGGCGCCGCAAGTAATGAGTATAATGGGCGGGGCCACTACGAATGTATTGCGGGACAGTACGTCGAGAATGTGGGTTTTGCGATAAGCGTGCCAGAGATAAAACCCTGCAGTCGTGCCCGGCACGGTTGCTCAGCGTGCTCGGTGAGAGGGTTAGCAGCCCTGTGTGATAAAAAAACTGAGTTAATCGATCAACAACGAACTTAAATGGATGTCATACGACGTCCGCCCCGAGCAGATGCAACGAAAGAAAGATTGACAGAGCGTCTGCATGTAAGCAGGAGATCTCGGGTTCGAGTCCCGGTCGTGGCACACATTTACATCTGTCCCCGTTGTCGTATGTCAACGCCTGTAAGCAGCTAAAGTTGTTCATTTCATAGTAATTTCAATAATCCACTAAATTACAAGCCCGTATCGTTAACGTCGCTATGCAGGATTTTGGAACATATATTGTGTTCAAACATTATGAATTACAGCCTGTTGACACACAGTCAACGTGGGTTTACAAAACTTCGTTCCTGTGAAACACAACTACCTCTTTTTTCCCATGAAGCGTTGAGTGCTATTGACAAGGGATTTCAGATCGATTGCGTATTTCTGGATTTCGGGAAGGCTTTTGACACAGTAACACACAAGCGGCTTGTAGTGAAATTGCGTGCTTATGGAATATCGTCTCAGTTATGTGACTGGATTTGTGATTTCTCGTCAGACAGGTCTTAGTTCGTAGAAATGGACGGAAAGTCATCGTGTCAAACAGAAGTGATATCTGGCTTCCTCAATGTAGTTTTATACGCCCTTTGCTGTTCCTTATCTATATAAATGATTTGTGGGACAATCTGAGCGGCCGTCTTAGGTTGTTTGCTGATGACGCTGTCGTTTATCGACTAATAAAGTCATCAGAAGATCAAAACTAATTGCAAAGGGATTTAGAAAAGATATTCAAATGGTGCGAAAATTGACAGTTGACCCAAAAAAACGAAAAGTATGAGGTCATCCACATGAGAGCTAAAAGGAATTCATTAAACTTCGATTACACTATAAATCAGTCTAATCTAAAAGCCGTAAATTCTACTAAATACCTAGGTATTACAATTACTAAGAACTTAAATTGGAAAGAACGCATAAAAATTGTTGTGGGGAAGGCTAACCAAAGATTGCGATTTTTTGGCAGGAGACTTAGAAAATGTGACAGATCTACTAAGGAGACTGCCTACACCACGCTTCTCTGTCCTCTTTTAGAATACTGCTGCGTGGTGTGGATTCCTTACCACACAGGACTGCCGGAGTACATCGAAAAAGTTCAAAGAAGTGCAGCACGTTTCGCATTATCGCGAAATATGGGAGAGTGTGTCTCAGAAAAGGTACTAGGTTTGGGATGGACATCACTAAAAGAAAGGCGTTTCTCGTTGCGGCGTAATCTTCCCACGAAGTTCCAATCATCAACTTTCTCCTACGAATCCGAAAATATTTTTTGACACCGAACTACATAGGGAGAATCGACAACCACAAAATATAAGGGAAATCAGAGCTCGTACGGAAAGATACAGGTGGTCGTTCTTTCCGCGCGCTATACGAGATTGGAATAATAGAGAAATGCGAAGGTCTTTCGATGAAACCCCTGCCAGGCACTTAAATTTGATTTACAGAGTGTCCTTGTAGATGTATATATAGATGTAACTGTATCGTGTAATAGCTGCATATATCACGCTTTTAAACACGCAGATGTGGATGATTAAGCTAGTCTGAAATAACTACTTGCGTACGACGGAGATGGGTGCTGGCACTCGGAAAGCCTGAAGAGTTACGTGACGTGGCGCGGGCGCTACGGCCTGTCTTCCTCATAGGCCTCTGCTCTGCAAAGTGCCGCCATGCTGATGTGGTGGGGAGGGGTATGGGACTCGCACACCGCTCTGCAGGTGACCTTACAGACCTGGGGCCGCTACTTGTCATTCAAGAGGGTGAATGCATCCGTTTCCTGATCTCTCACCAAGCAAAATAATCCTGCTCCTCCATTTGAAAGTCAAACGCACTGACCAGGCAGCTAAGGAGGAGCTTTATGGTCAAGATTCTTAAATACATGATATAGTGGGCAGCACGGTGGTAAGTGAACATTTTATTTGTATTTGCCAAGTCTGTCTTGCTGAGTATAGCGACATGCTGGCTCCGAACAGACATACCAAGACGCAATCGAAATATTACAATTTCATAAAGCTGTTTATTACTGTGTTAGCTCGTGATTAGCACTTCAAACTATAGGCAAAACTATAACATGTGTCAGTGTTCATCAGACAGCGAGTGCGTGCGTGCCACCCTCTGAATATGGGTGCCGTCGCTTTGGAAGGTTGTCCACAGTGTATCCACAATACAGAGCTACAAAACCAGACAACACTGGAAACTTCCTGGCAGGTTAAACTGCGTGCAGGGCCCATACTCTAACCTGGCACTTCCGCCTTTCACCGGCAAGTTATATACCAACTTAGTTAGCTACACAAACACTAGTCACGACTATGTCCTCACATACTTACTTCTAAGCTTTGGTTGGTAGAAGGTGAGGTGCAGGCAGAAGTAAAGCCATAAACACGAGGCATAATTTGTACTCGGATAGCTCAGTTGATAGAGAAATTGGCCGCGAAAGGCAAAGGTAGGGTACGAGGTTCGGGTCCCGGTCTTGCTCACAGATTTAATCTGCCAGGAAATATGCTGTCAGCGTACACCGCACTGAAGTGCTCAAATCCATTTTGGAGGCAACATTTGGTCACCGAGCACGTTAAAATTAACATCCTCGATCCTATTTCGCGGTTAAGTGATGAGTGGGCCCAAGTCATAGAATGTAAACACAAAAATAAAAATGTGACAGAATATCCTCTCCATACATCGTGAGTTGCTACATTGAAGGCGTCATCGGGCCGCCGGTGTTCTGAACTCCTGACATTATTAGAAAAGAGGCAAATTCACGACTCGCCGGACCACACCGCACTTATGCGGCCAGCTATGGTCCAGTGCTCGAGGTGGAAGCATCTTCCTGCACTGATGCCATAGACCTGTCTAATACACACTCACCACTCCACGGCACTGACTTAAAATACTATCTGAGTCATGATGGGCACCTGGTAGTAGTTGTATAATATGTAAAGCCTAATGAAGCCCTTAATGTGTCCTTTATGGGAGTAACAGGTGTACTGCAGCGTTGGCCTGATACGAAGTGGTCACCGACGATCTGTGCAGAAAAACTCCATGCTGATAGTAACAAAGGTGGTTTATTGTTCTATTTATCTCGACAAACATCTTCAATAGCAAGGCCTCAAAACAAAGCATAAAACTGTATGTTGCAGCCTAGGATAATACTCTAAAATTATACTACTATTTTCAGTCCCGACTTTAATGGCCCTATGAGTAAACACATTTTGACGACACAGATTTCAGACTAAACACTTATAATGTAATTGGAAACATTGTCTCACATGCTACTGCAGACAGCAATAATTACATTTTAACTAACGACTACACACGACCAGCTGCTCTCTGCAGGCTTAACCGAACAGATGGTAGTGGGTAGCCCGACAATTTTGACAATCGGTAGCTCATTGTCAAGGGTGTAAAGTGCAGTTCAACTTATAATTCCACAGGATTCTTGATCTCCATCGTCAGTTTAAATCGGCATCATGAGAGCAATCATCAGTTCTTTTACATATATCTTTCTTTCTTCCTTGACTATTCATTTGCTTTGTGACTCCCTTGCAAAGTTAGGAAAGCTTCTCTGGAAGAAGAGCGTTATTCTACTCCATAGATTTTCATGATCAAAAACTAGAGATAAAACTTCACACTCTTTACAAGATTCCTTAACCAACTAACATTTCACTCGGACAATGGATAACATAGAGAGAAATAAAGGATGGAAGAATATTTCAGTGATACTCTTTTGCAACCCTAATTCCTTAACCACTACACCTTCTGGAAAAGTTGTTTAAGATAGGAGTTTATTATGAAATTAGATATTTTTATTTCATAGTCACTACACATCTGCCAGGAGTCGAATAGTCGTTATAATAACGTTTTATTTTCAACCTATGGAATTGGTAATATAAAAGGAGATGTTTCACAACAACTGTTTATTTAAAAAGAAAACGAAGTAACGATTTTGCTTTTGAGTTTCCTTTTAAATGGCTTCAAATTTTCTCCTGTGAGGAGATTGTCATGTTTGCCGAGCAACTGTTCTTCTTCTTAAATTCCGCCAGTAGATGAATTTCTGTATGCGAGTTGATGACCAAGGTTGAGAGATTTCAGGGCACTCTCACTTTTTATACTGTGTCAGGCTGCTAAATGTTCTTAAGGAAGAAAATCTTTGTTACTTTGTTGCTATATTTGACACTATTTGACTTCATTCATATGATGAAATAGTTGGCTGTAGTTAACACTCTGCTTGTGTGCCCTAGTTCATACGAACGGGGTGCCGAGTTAATTGACTGCAGCTGAGGGACAAGGAGAGCTTTTCTTCTGCGGAACCTGTACTGCGAACTGCCCAATCCCTCAGTCTCATTGGGCCGACACATTGGGGTACGCCAGTCGGTCAGCGGCAATGTCCAAATAGACTAATTAGTGCAGAGGAGTCGCTGCAGCCATGAGCAGAGCATTGATGACTGGCAATAAAGCAGAGGTTGGGTCCTTGTTAGATGGGAAGCTGCTGAGACGGCTGTGAGTTTCTGAGAATTTCCGTGGGACAGGTGAGTGACGCCCAGGCGCCCAGACTCCGCTACAAAACATATTTGTGAATGCACGACGCTTTTAGCGAGTTTATGGCCGTACGTTGGAAATGGACGCAATTTTATGGAGGGTTGTGGTTCCCTCCAGGTCAGGTTTCTAGCAAAGGCATGACGTAAAAGCGTGAGAAAGAGGCCGTGAAGCTTAATCTTGTTTCCTTTTCTGCCAGCTAATTTTTAAAGTCACTAGTTACTCATATCTATGTATGCAGAGCAAGGGGCAGTCTCCCAGTTTCGAATGCCACGCTCCTGCTTGTGATGGGCTTGTGCTAAAGTGGGAGTAGTCTAGGGTGTATTTGTGCTATGCTACCGAGCTGGCAAGGAAAGCTGAGAGAAAGAGAAGGACACACTCTTGTACTGGCACCTCGCTAGCAAAGAACAGCAGGTCTTCCCCTAAATGGTGAGACTTGTGGCTCTTGCTAGTGAGCCACGTAGAGCCTGTGTCAGTCAGTATCTGAACCATCAGTGGTATTGCTTCTTACATTACGCACACAACAAGTGATGCATGGGTGTACATATTTGTATTGAGCCTGCCTTCTCAACTTTGACATGTTCCATCACGCGTAGTCATTGTAACACTTGCGATACTAAATGTGACTGGGTTTCCCCTTTTGATGATAGTCAATTGCCATAATGAGCATTTTTGCAAAGGGCATTTAATTCTAAAGCTTTCTGTCAGGGTGAAAATACTAAATTAATTAATTTTTCTTTCTTAACAACATGTGGGGAGGGTGGGTTCTTCCTTGGTTTGGGTATGAGGTAAAATGAAACAGCATTCTTACATAAGATAACTTTTATTGAGAGTTTTGTGCAACAGTTTACTTACTGCATGTTCTGGCTCGGAGAGCGGCAGCTGTGTCGTTTGGGGAGCCCTCTGCTGCGGCAGCGGCAGCGTCTGATTACGCCTGGCGGTGTCGCCGTCTCGCCCAGCTGACTGGAGACGCGCATCGTGCTGTGGCCCGTTTAATTATTGAGAGCGAGGTCGTGCATCGGATGGTGATACCTTGGATGTGGCGTCCCAGAGTTTCTCTTCTCTAACCGGCCGCGTGTGTTGTGTGTCGGCCAGCGGTGGGGCGCGGCGGGGGAAGGCCAGTGTCCCGGACTCGAACAACGGTCTCGCGCCTGCCAGTCTTCGGCTGTCAGATCTTCATCCCAGCTCACAGGTGACTGCTGATGTGAGGCCGTCTTCTTCCCGTCCTCACGAGTCACCGGGGTACGTAAAAAATCAAAATAACTTTTAACTTCTGTCTTCTGGCGCCGAGGCTGCTGCTTGCTATTCCATTACAGCGGCGGACTTGGTGCGCCTGTGTATGATGTAGTCTCTTCTTGTATGACGGTCCTCAGCACCGAAACTGACTGAAAACTACTCCTCCTCCTCTTATATTGTCGGGACCACTGCGTCTCTCGTATTTATTCACTTCAGTTCACTGGAGGTGAACGACTTCACGGTCGTTGCATCATCTATGACGTTGAAAAGCTTCTCGAAGAGTCTTCTTGACGTGAGCCTGTCGGGCGATGCCCTGACGGCTGACTCGACAGCTTCTTCTGAACGTGCTATGCTCACTTGCAAGCGCCGGCCGTTCCCAATGCCGTTGTTTGCCAGTGAGTACTTCTTCTAAACAAAACTAAGTTTTTCATTTATTTTCTAATTTGTCTAATTTATTTGCTTACCTTAAGTACCACTCAACAGTCATGTCACGGAGTGACATTGGTTTGGCAGACCAGCAAACAGGCCAACCTGCACACTGGAATCCACCGGGATTTCAGATGCTCATAGGGAAGTACCAGCATTCCGAATTACACAAACGCGAGACCGCTTACTTTCATAATTTCGGGCACATGCTTTTAATATCAGACTGCCGCTGTCCATGACTGCAGTCACCAAGCGCATCACGGTGTGCCGCCCTCACCAGCAGACGGGTAAAGCATTCGCTGCTACGGCATGGGGCTCCAATATATGCTTCTCAGCACCCTTTTCTTTGGAACCATATTTATCTTTATGGAATAGCAGAGTATAGATACTGGATAGTAGCGTAGTTTTCGGGCCATATCAGAGATCCACATGTAGAAAGTTAGGTAAAGCGATTGGTTCTGGTTAGTGTCTTCTATTGATCCCCACCTGATCACTTTGTTCACCACAGACCCCACATAATTGAACGAGTTTGTCAAGTAAAAACGTGGTTGTGTGGCATTTCTTTAGCCATCTTCTGTCAAGTGATGTTAATAATGAATAAATCAACTCTCATTTAGACCACAACTACTCCCATTGTTCTGATTAACATTACCTTTGTCATTTTATTAAAGTCTTAATTGCAATTGATAGAGGTGAAATTTGCAAGGTAATGTTCCAAATCCCAACAGAAGGACGTACACATACATCGAGATGACGAAACTGAAGAGACACATTTTCTTCATGAGGTAAATATATAGTGAGCCTGGAAATGTTCCACAACTGCTAAATGCATGTGGGAATGGGATATAAAACCTAGCCTCCCCTCTTTCTCTCCCTGTCCACATCCTCCTCTACCTCTCTTTGCCCATTTTCTCCTCCTCCTTAACCTCCCACCCTCCTCCTGTGCTTCACCTGTTCTCCCATCTGTGTTTCCATCTCCTCCTTCCCCTTCTCTCTAACAATTTCCCTTCCCATTCCCCCTTTCAGCCGAATTTCTCTTCTCCTATTTCTCTGAGCTTGAACTTCTTTTTATTTCTATTGCAGAAGGAGCCTTGATTGGGAAGTGAAGTTGCTTAAAATGAATAGGCAAATCGCTTGGGGTAATTAGTATAAGAGATATAAGAGAAACTTTTGCAGCTACAATATCTTTGAGGGTAGCAACTTCAGTGACAGTATTTCCCAGAGTCTTAATATGTGATGGGATTGGATTGCTAGGGTTTGGACGATTCAAATTCCGTAGTAGTACGCTAATAATAAGCTAGGAAACCACCTATCTGGTTTTCTGTTGAAACCGACAGAAAAGAACAAATCAAAACAGCACATCCCTGTGTATACAATATTTTATTAAAATTGTGTGCTATGAGAAAGAATATGCAGTGGAGAAAAAATTGTCGAAAGGCTTACATGGCCTGCTATGCTAGATCACACAGGCTTTGCCTGTCTGAATGTTTGTTACAATATCAAGTAAAAATTTGAAATATATCTATAGATATACAGAATGGAGAAAAATTCTGTCACGAAATTATAGCAATGGATAGCTGATGCCAGTAGGAACCAACACTATTAATGTCGTTTTGGTCGACTGTGCACTATTTTTAAACGACAGACACATGACGCCATGCTCTGCGATTGGCTGCGGGATTGCCATGCTGCTACAAGCTCTGCAAAATGCATGACCCAGAATGCTTAGCCTGCTCGAGATCGCGAGGTATCCAAGGTAGCCCGCACGCTCAATGGTAGCGCGCCAGCCTTCCGCTCTGGGAGCGAATCCACTGGGGTTCCGACACATCCACTGTAGTTTCACGACATGTACCGGGAACAAACCCATCAACAGCTATTAGTTCACCTGCGAGAAAATCTTTCACAATTTGTGTCTGTCGAGAAAAAGGCCTTTTTGTAGCTAGGACATTGTTTACTTAAAGCAGGTGGTCGAACTGGCAACCCTCTGACGCGACACACGCTTCGTAACGTCGAACGGTGTTTTGGCGAACCCTTTCAAAGATTGCTGACATTGCCATGATGTGATTGGTGGAATGTTGAATGTGATCCATTAATTTGGCATTAGGGTCGGTGAACTAGAACCTTGTCGAATCCCAACAGGAAGAAGTCCGGCGACGTGAGGTTTGGTGATTGTGGGGGTCATGTCCTACCAGCACCTCTGCCAATTACCTATCCATTAAAGTGTTCATTTAAGTATCCACGCACAGCACGACTGTTATAAGCTGGTGCCCCAACATGCTGCAAACATACGCATAGCTGTTTGTGCAGGGGAACATCTTCCAGCAGGCTGGGTTGAGTTTCTTGCTAATAGTGAAGGTAATGTACGCTGGTAAGAGATAAGCAGACCAGCCCAATCAGATGGCCACCCACAATTCCTGCCCAAATGTTGAGCAAAAAGCGTTCCTGGTGTTCGTGGACGTACGTGACTTGAGGATTTCCCCTTGCCCAATAATGAACATTTAGATTGTGTTAAATGCCGTCCCAATGGACGGCGCATTCGTCAGTGAACAACACGAGGGCGGGGAAGTTGGAATCTCGTGCAACACGTCGCTGAAACCACTGACAAAACCGTGGCCAGTGTTGTCTGCCATAGGATTTAGGTATTTTACTGGGTGGAAACTAATTGGATGCTGGCCATTGTCCCTCAAAACCTACCAGGCTAATCTATGAGCGGCCCCAATGTCGTGTGCAACCACTCGAGTACTTGTCACAGGTGCTGCTTCGAGGAGCTCGAGAACAGTCCCTTCAAAAGGAGCATCCCGTCTCGTTCGAGGTCTTCCAGCATAACTATTATATCCCGCTAACAGCCTCTTTCGCCAAGTCACCGATGAATTGTTGTAAACTTTTGTGGGTGTGGATGGCGTCATGTGGGGTTCCGTTCCTGATACAATCTTCGAACTTCATGCGCATTACCGTCGGGGTAGTCCATAAACAAAAACCATATCTCGTTGTTCTTCAATCGAATACTGTGCCACCATGCTTAATGTATGGCTAAATCTCAGATGACATGTGTGTGCTCCAAAGTGAAGCTTACGTGTGAATGCCTTTGACGTGAGGTGGTGACAAAGAACAAGACCTATTCAACACGTGTACGTTTCACGTTGAGGCTGTGAAGGGGCGGGGGACGTTTGAATGTGTGAAATGACAACCATGTCACTGCCTGTCAACCGATTAACGGCAACAGGGCAATCCCACAGCGAATCGGAGCTGTTTGCGCCAAGTTTCGGTAGTTTAAAAATCGTGCATTGTCTATCTACACAAAACTACTAATTTTGGTTCCTACTGGCATCTACTATCCAGGGTTAAAATTTATTGAAACTATTTTTCTCCATCCTGTTGTTGTCGTTGTGGTGGTCTTCAGTGCAGAGACTGGTTTGTTGCACCTCTCCATGCTACTTTATTCTCAGCAAGCTTCTTCATCTCCAAGTAACTACTGCAACCTACATCCTTCTGAACCTGTTTAGTTTGTTCATGCCTTGGTCTCCCTCTATATTTTTTACCCTCTGCGCTTCCCTCCAATAGTATAGTGATGATCCCTTGATGCCTCAGAACATGTCCTACCAAATGATATCTTCTTCTAGTCAAGTTGTGCCACAAATTCCTCTTCTCCCTAATTCTATTCAGTACCTCCTTATTGGTTACATGATCTACCCATCTAATCTTCAGCATTCTTCCATAGCAGAACATTCTCTTCTTGTCTAAACTATTTATCGTCCATGTTTCACTTCCATGCATGGCGGCACTTTGTACAAATACTTTGAGAAAAGACTTCGTGACACTTAAATCTATACTCGATGCTAACATATAATTCTTCTTCAGAAATCTCTTCCTTGTCATTGCCAGCCTTCATTTTATATCCTCTCTACTTCGACCATCGTCAGTTACTGACAAAACATATTACCGGAAATGTTGCCAGAGAAGAAGCCAGTAATTCTCAAAAATGCTATAGTAATTTAAATAAAGGCTTAGCAGAAGACAAGAAAACAGCGAGGTGTTAAAAAACGTTAACATTTATCGGCATTTCTTTGTAATATGAAGTGAACTATTTGCCAAAGTGGACTGTTATACTCTGTACTGAATAGCGGAGTGATCTATGAAATGCCTGAGATCATTTACAACGAGAGGTCCTCCTACAACTTAATCATAAGGCAGGCCATAGTATTTCCAAAAATGCCCTGCTCATAAAGGAAAGGTTACAGTCCGCTATGGCTCAGAATGGAGACAAGTATTGTTTTTAGTAATGCTAACTAAAAAGAGAAATAGTGAGGCAAATGTATAAAAATTGCTCACAGCCTTCCTGTAAGTATAATCAAAAATATTTTAGGGGACAGAACATTCCATTTTTGAGTTTGGCTGTACTTTTGCTGTACAGGTAAGTCAATGAAATGTTTCTACAGGCGAAGCAAGAATGAGTACAATTATCTAGGTTGGTGGTTCAATGGATAAACGTTGTACGGTTTTTTCCCCTTACCAATCGCTTAATTTACTTTTGGTTTTCATTTGTTAATGCGAAAAGTGCCAGTCTTCGCTCTATTTCAGAAATCGCAATAACGAGTCAGTCAGAGGAATGCACATACATACTACCGCGTAAGAACTTGTAAATATATCGTCAGCTTGATGAAAGACGTACCTTGCTGAATCTGTTTTTTTTTTTTTTCCAGTGTGTCAATGTAAAATTAAGTGGTATGATGAATAGTCGAATAAAGCTTTGATGCAGCTCTGTGTGTTACTCTACCCTGTGCACGTCTCTTGACCTCCACATACAGACCTGCCTTTACTGTAGTCGAGTCCTGGTATTACCAGCAGAAACTTGGAAAGCTTCCTGGAAGCACGTGAGGCCTCCCTGCTGTGGCGGATAGATATCCTGCAGACACGCTCTCCCTCCCATGGCGGTTAGCAACGCCTGCGGATCCCCTCTGAAGGGAATTACCGCGTGCCCCCAGGTCACGTGACGCAGGCTTTGTGTAACACTGGGCAGCCCAACGCAGTCCCTAGGTACCGCCTACGCAGCAAGCCGATTGTGTAGCGTCGGGCTACACCGCTCTGAGCTGCACCAGTTTCTCGATGTACATGACGTAACAGTGTCTCAGAAACACCTTTCATATCATCTTTTATTGGAAAGTAACCACTACCTTATAGATTCAAGTTGGTAATATATTCAATTCCCTCGAGTAAATTAAAACGATCAATGGAATCTACGTTCCTTACACATGTCTACCAATGTGCTAAGTTTGTTTACGTTATTTTTCTATATGTTGAGCTTTCTTTTCTTCTGTAGTAGCATTGATTCGATAATTATTAGTGTTTTTAAATTTAATGTATAATTATTTGAGACCAAATTGCAGGTTGCTGACGCTTTGGAATGATGCAGAATGAAACAAAAATGAAGGGTTCAAATGGCTCTGAGCACTATGGGACTTAACATCTATCGTCATCAGTCCCCTAGAACTTAGAACTACGTAAACCTAACTAACCTAAGGACATCACACAACACCCAGTCATCACGCAGAATGAAACGGTTCAATATGTTTCGAGATCGGAATGCCTTCAGAACTTGTACTTGCCGTCGACGTGACCATAAAGGGCTGGTTGAACAAATGCCGTTTTTACGGGATCGTAAACGTCCATTGCACAAGACAAAGAAAATATGAGGACGAAGAAGCATTCCACTTTTCACAGTTTGGTGAATTATGTGTTCCTCGATTTGCAGAGAGCCTTAACTGCAAAGGTGAAAAACATATAAGAAGTGTATAAGAGATGTGACATTGTTGATTGATCTGGACTCTAATAGTACCCAACGACTGGATATTCCACCAAGAACCATTATCCCATTAGGAAGTATACAAACTATATACATAGGGTGGATATGCACTCTACTATCACATTAATGCGACCTCAGCCTGTGTTCGACATCAGTGTGCGGGTAAGCTCTCGCAGACGGCAAGTGACAGCACCAGAAGTGGAGAGTATGTGAAGTGTGTCATGGGGACGCTTAAGCAACTGCATTCATTGTCGTAATGCATACTGGATCGATTAATCTGATGTGTAAAAGGGTTTTCAGGCCAAGGATGTGAGCACTTCCGAAATGGTTAAGTTTGTAAACTGTTCGTGTGCCACCATAGTTAACGTATACCAACATGGTAAAATGGCACTTCCAAAAGCGGTGGCATAGGACTCGTGGTGCTTGAGAGATGATAACGACGTCTCTGGAGATGTACACGAGCGAATTTCGGTGCACCTGTTGAGCCGCTGACCACCCAGACAAACCAAAAGGCCACTACCAGTGAATGTTGCTGTGTACAGCAGGCCCTTGGTTCATGCACCCAATCTGACTGCTCTTCATGAGTGTTCACGGCTATACTGTAATTGGAGGTCCACTACGTGACGGCAGGTGACCTTTTGAAATGAATCACGTTTTATATTCCGTTAGACAGAAAGCCGTTCAGGTGTACAGCGTGAAATGCCTGATAGGAGAGAACCTGCAACAATTGTAGGAAGCGACAAAGCCGGAGGGCATTCCCTGGATAGTCTCGCCACTCTGGACGGTACAACCCATCAAGACAATTAAGCATCTATCCTTGGGGACCATGTCCACCTTTACATGCAGTTTATTTTTCCTCGGCGCCATGACATCTAGCAGCCTCTCACACAGTTCACAGTGTATGTGCACTTTTCAAAAACAAACAGGACGGGATTATTCAACTCCCCTGGCCACCAAACACCCCAGATTTACGCCGATAAAGAATCTGTTTGACCTCTCACATGATCATCACCCGAGGAACGCAACATTGCTGGCCACAGCACTGCAGTCGGTATTGCTCCATATCACTGCCAGCACCTTCCACGGCCTCGTTCAATCTCTCACCGCACGTGCCACAAGGGTCCACATTGCGAAATGTTGTTCCTAATACTTCTGACATGTGATCACATTGAGGTGACAGGATAGCGTAATTAAAGTTTTACTGCCTGAGAGATCTCCATAAAAACCCGGAAATCTTAAGACACTGGTATTTTGTGGAAACATTTGTAAGGACATGTGAGAGAAATAGCGAGTTCAAGTTTGATAGAAGCACATGTTGATTTCCACATGAGAGGGCAACATTTGATAATGATGTACAATGTTTACATTAAAGGGTAAGAACGTTGTTGAATGTGACGACCATCTGGCTCGACGAAAGCCAGGGACACTAGATATTGCTTACTGCTGCCAGAAACGTCTCAGCAGGGTTCTTGACTACCTCCCCCGCTATGCTCATCTCCGCCCTCCTTCCGGTAACGCAACAGTCAGAAATCACACGGGTTCAAATCCGTTGATCTTCAACGCTGTTTGGAAGGATAGAGTAGTGATCCGAATCTCTCCCAACGTGTTACAGAGTGAGTGACGTCACGATTGTTGTGTTACACAGCAACTGAGTGACCTGCCGAGTGTTGTGTGCTGTAGCTCCTTGGTGCATGGAAGCAGTTGAGACGAAAGCACCTCCCTCCTGTAAAGAGGGCTTCAAATGTTGGCTAAGCTGATCACAGCAAAATGTGCCATTCGCGTTGAGTGTCCTTTGTCCTTGTGGTCCAGTTCTCCATACGTCGCCATACCAATACTAGCGTGTTGCGTCAATCCATGACACGAACACTATTAACAACGTAGAAACAGCAGCACGCAGACGGGGCATTATTCCTATAAGTTTGGGATCCTGTACTGTAGTACACTGGGTGAAGTAGCGAAAGTTTAATTGTAACTGCACTGTATTTCAGATGACCTCCTGTCAAATGGCTCTAACGATTAGTGTGGGTGACTAAAGAACGTCGAAGCCGAAATAAATGTAAAAAAAAATCGTTGTGTGTGCTTGAGTCATGCTACCCATTGCTACAAGCTTATGACAGATGCGACGACAGTGGGAATGTGATCGGATGCCATGCTTCCTTTTTGTCAGTAGGGCATCGCATGTCCTTTGTCGAGTATGTCTGTGCCCACCATCGTCTTCTATGAAAAAAGAAACATCAGATATAATATGTTTAATGATATGAATCCCGTTTCTCGTCCACAGCCTTTGAAGGAAATTAGAAAGACTCGACGCTGCTTGGTCTTGATAGTTATCAGTTTACGTTCGTCTAAGTGCAAGTGAATTTAATGAATTTTACTTCGTACGCACACGAAAAGTTGAAAATCCACGCTTCTCGTTGCTGCCATCTGAAATTTTGTTTGCATAGCACTTCTTTAGGTGTGTGTGTGTATGTGTATGTGTGTATGTATTTGTTTTAGTGTGGTTAGAAGCACACACAGATACAGTTTTTCTACCAAATCATTGCCGCCCGCGGTGGTCTAGCGGTTCTAGGCGCTGCAGTCCGGAACCGCGCGACTGCTACGGTCGCAGGTTCGAATCCTGCCTCGTGCATGGATGTGTGTGATGTCCTTAGGTTAGTTAGGTTTAAGTAGTTCTAAGTTCTAGGGGACTGATGACCTGAGATGTTAAGTCCCATAGTGCTCAGAGTCATTTTTGAACCACTGGTCATAAAGCAGCAAATCTCTAAAATACTTGCAGACTTAAAGCGCAGAACACAGGGTGGGCTCAACACCAAATGAATATCTAATCACTCATAGCATTTAATGAGCACTTGTGTCAGTGCGTGTTTCATCACCTGCCGTTCATATATTGAGTGCTATGTTATCTTTAACCTTCGGTTTAAGAGCCAATGTATAGTTATAATTCTTCACTGCATCCAGTGACGTGTAATAAGTATGAAAGTATACTTGCTTATCCACCACAACCTAGAAACTGTGTCTGTGTTTCGCGTTGCGTTCTGATCACTTTGTTTTATGGAATAACTTAAAAACAAGCAAGAAAGTAACTATTACTTAAGTATGAAGTTGGTACCGATAGTTTATAGTCTTAGGTACTGCTATCTACAGCCAATATTCTGTCGGATCTTAATAGAATTTTTTTTGTTACCTTACGTCACTGCTGCTGGGGCCAGACCGAGCGAAATATGGATGCTTTCGGACCGTCTCTGAACGATCTCCGCGATTTCACGCTGGCGATGAAGCTGAGCGCAGGCCCACAGTCGCGTTCGGTGCCTCTTGAAGTCTTTACGACGGCGCAAAGCCGCCGCCATCCTGTGGATAGAGCGCGCTACACGCTGCCAGGCTGGCATCTGTAACGCAGGCGCTCATCAGCGTATCACCCCCTTTGACCCATACTACAACCCAACCAAAGTGGATTAATTAATTACTGTCACATCGAGGCACCAGTGTCAACTACGAAGGCCTCTCATCAGCAGAGCGCGAATGACTTTGCTGGACATGCAATGTGCATCACAGATATATAAAATTTTAGATGACTATGACAGATAAAGATTTTTATGATATAGTTCTTTCATTGGTAAAATATCTATTTCAAATGCTACTTTTATTCTGCGTATACCGAGAGCCAATGTATAGTTATAATTCTTCACTGCATCCAGTGACGTGTAATAAGTATGAAAGTATACTTGCTTATCCACCACAACCTAGAAACTGTGTCTGTGTTTCGCGTTGCGTTCTGATCACTTTGTTTTATGGAATAACTTAAAAACAAGCAAGAAAGTAACTATTACTTAAGTATGAAGTTGGTACCGATAGTTTATAGTCTTAGGTACTGCTATCTACAGCCAATATTCTGTCGGATCTTAATTGAATTTTTTTTGTTACCTTACGTCACTGCTGCTGGGGCCAGACCGAGCGAAATATGGATGCTTTCGGACCGTCTCTGAACGATCTCCGCGATTTCACGCTGGCGATGAAGCTGAGCGCAGGCCCACAGTCGCGTTCGGTGCCTCTTGAAGTCTTTACGACGGCGCAAAGCCGCCGCCATCCTGTGGATAGAGCGCGCTACACGCTGCCAGGCTGGCATCTGTAACGCAGGCGCTCATCAGCGTATCACCCCCTTTGACCCATACTACAACCCAACCAAAGTGGATTAATTAATTACTGTCACATCGAGGCACCAGTGTCAACTACGAAGGCCTCTCATCAGCAGAGCGCGAATGACTTTGCTGGACATGCAATGTGCATCACAGATATATAAAATTTTAGATGACTATGACAGATAAAGATTTTTATGATATAGTTCTTTCATTGGTAAAATATCTATTTCAAATGCTACTTTTATTCTGCGTATACCGAGCGATGTAATAAGCTTCAGAAACATTGTTCTATTATTGACCTAGTCGGTACTCTTATGTTGAAACACTAAAGCTTTGATAAAAACTCCTGCTACGCGGCATGGCAAAGAATGTGCAGCACACGGACGGATATGAGGAGGAAACAAAATAAAAAATTACAGGTGACAGAGTTTGTGAGTTTATTTGAGTGATTGCATCGCTGTTTCAAATTTACAGAGAACTTGACAGTGTTAGACCACTTATCAGTATGACACTGGACCCTTCTTGCCCGCATGCGTGCACTGATTCGGTTTAAACGGATGTAATAACGCTGTTGTATCTTTGTTTTACTTCTTTTTAGCAAATCATCAGTCATGTTGTCATTCGACTGGCATGTTCGAAACCCTGTCAATAAGTGTTCTTCAGCGCTAACCTCCTCTTCTCAGAGAAGCAACCTATGTTCTCAGTTATTTTTAGGTGTATTCAATCCTCTGTGTCCACCTATTGTTATATGTCTCTATATCTCCCTGTGGTACAACAGAGATTATTGCCTGCTGTGGCAGCCCTTAACCTATCATCCGGTGCCTTCTACTTCTCAGTGTTTTCTGAACGTTCCTTTCCTCACAGACTTTGCGAATAACTTCCTCCCTCTATATCTTATCAGTCAGAAACCTGGTAATTAAGGAAGACAGGATTGGGTTATGACTGAGGACGGGGCCCGAATCAATACTATTGGTTTGCTTTAAAATTTCACTCATTTATTTTAATAAAAAAATTTCAGAGCAAGCCAGTGAGGTCGCAATCAGACTTTTAAGGCATGTAACCACAATTACGGCTGAAGGCCTTTTACGCGAAAAATAGTAGTTATTTAAAATTTAACAAATACATAAAATACAGACAGCCAATAATTTTGAAAACACGCCAATGTGGTTAAAATCACAATTTTAATGTAATTAACCACATTTAAGGCTGAAGGCCTTTAATGCCAAAAATGGCAATTATTAATAAAGTTGACAAACGTACATAAAATACAGACAGAAAATAATTTTTGAAAACAACCCAGTTTTGTCGCAATCAGAATTTTAAGACAAGTTAAAATAGCTCTGAGCACTATGGGACTTAATTCTAAGGTCATCAGTCCCCTAGAACTTAGAACTACATAAACCTAACTAACCTAAGGACATCACACATATTCATGTTCGAGGCAGGATTCGAACCTGCGACCGTAGCGGCCGCGCGGTTCCAGATTGTAGCGCATAGAACCGCACGGCCATCCCGGGCGGCTTTAAGACAAGTAACCAAAATCATGGCTGAGGGCCAAAATGTCAGTTACAAAAAATTTTACAAATATACTCTCAAACGGCGAATGTCATAGCAGAATTTAGTTTCAAAAAGAAAAACAAACAACAGATCACCAAACATGACAGGCAAATGAATGTAACTTAATAATACAATAATAATATAAAACACAGGGGCCAGTGACAAACAGTGCGCCAGGAATTGACCTCTGTGTAGGTCACACCAAAAATACTTTCGCGAGCGAAGAAAAGGCAGCCAAGAGTTGCATTCAGATCACAAGATGGTAACTCTAGTGGCCGTCTAACGAGCGACTAATGATAATTTGATGAGGCTACCTGACATCTAACAAAACAAATGCGAGATATGAATATACGCCAAATACGGAATCGGCGGTGTTAGCTCGCCCTCAGAAAAATGTGCTTAGAGCGACCGGAACTAGAAGGAATGACTACCACTAAGGTGGAAGAACGCCACCCAACATGCAATCAAGAAGATGTCAAAGTTACTCGCGTTACTGGACAGCGGCGGCATGGCAGGGAAACGTACACTACCGTTACATACACTAACCCCCATGGCAGGTAGCTAGGGCGTTAGCGGCCACAAGACAGAAAAATACCGCTGGATGAAAATGTTAGAAACTGAAAACAGTAAATAGTAATTTGAAGTTCAGGAAGGCTTATCAGATCCGCCTTCCCCAGGTACTCGACTCGCTGACCTTTGCCTCGGTGACACTATGAGCAGCAACACGATTCCAAGTCACTGGAGAATAACGAGATTTCACAAAGGTGGAGGTTTCTCTTCGAGAATTGCAATGCATTCAAGTTAAACATGCAGGATCCGGTTTCTACGAGGTCGTGCACCCTCGTGACCACTGCCCTTCCATCCAGCAGTCCATACACGGCGCCAGCGGTCCCGGCGTGTTGTTTCTCTTCGTGGACCTCATTGCTCCTGTGTTCCCAGCCGAACTACACACTCACATCACACGGAAAAAGCAATAGGTTGCCCCAAAGATAGGGCAGCAGTACTACATATCAATATGCACCGCTGCTGCCGCTAGCGGATAGGCAACGCTTACGAAACCGAGTGACGCCAGTGAAGACGAGAAGAAGACAAACAACACAGCCATGCCAACTAAACGATACGGTCTGGCAGAAATCAACACACGGCACCAACACGAGCTGCAGCATGGATCAACCTCCCACTCTCATAGAGAAACCTTGGGGGGTTATGAAACCCAACTAGCGGCATTTGCAAACTTAATTTGATTAAGATGGACCCGGTATTGCTTACCAGTACGGTTTTCCTTAACCTGAAGCTTAACTGGGCCTAAAATCCGCATAATCGTACACGGACCCAGAAAACAGGCCGTAAATTTACCAAGGTTGCCAACACGCACCTCCCTCTAGGGGAAAATTTCGGACGTACTCCTGATCTCTCGGCTTACCTCTGTAGGCTCGCCGATTACGGTTATAAGGGTCAGCCTTTTGTTGTGGGCCCTGAGAATATTGTGCCTGGCACGATTCCAGGTTTCCTTGACGACCTGAGGGATGATCTCCGATGGAATTAGTTCTGGAATCCCTCATAAGTTCTAAAGGGGGGAATTAACAGGATAAGCCAACACCAAGGAATGTGTAGTAGACTTCAAAGCCTCATAGCTGCCGATATTGAAGGCAAAACTAAGCCAAGGGAGACTACAATCCCACTTACTGTGAGACATCTGATGACAGATAATCAGTGCGGATTTAAGGTTACCACTGACCCTGTCGACAAAAGACCCCTGCGGATAATACGGAGTGGTAGTTACACGCTTAACACCGCTTTGAAAACACATGGGAGCTGAAAGGAAGGCCGGTGCATTATCGCTAACAATTTGCTTGGGAGCTCCAAACACACTAAATACGTTAGTTAAATGATCAGTGGTGGTGGCAGCAGTCACATTACGACTCGGAAGAAGCCAGATAAAAATCGGAAACGCGTCGATAATGAGTAATACATAGCGATGGGATCTTTTGATGCGAGGTAGGGCCGCACATAATCACTATAGAGCCTGTCCATGGGGCAAGACTCAAGCTCAGAACTAAGGGACCGCTGCTGAAGAGCGTTATTCGGTTTGGCCACACGACACAACTGACTCAGAGAAACAATTTTTCTAACGTCTCGAATAAAAGACGGCCAGGTATAATGTTCATTAATCTTCTGCAAGGTCTTATAGGTTCCTAAAAGCTCGCCAATCAACGAGTTGTGAAAATAATGAGAAACTCGGCGTATTAGTCTACTTGGTAGACAGATCTTAAGCTCCTTGCTGATATTCATCCATATGCTCACCCACCAAAACATTTATCTTAATCGGCCCCCATGTGGGATCCTGATCCTGATGATCGGGAATATCACTAAACAAATGAGGAATATCGCCTAACAAGACACAACTAAGATTGCGTTCCACAGCTTCTTGGGCGCGCTCTGTAGATGGTTGTTCAGTAAACATACGGCTAAGGACGTCCACGATCGCATTCTCAGTGCCTCAATGTGCTTCACCTCGAACTGGAACGCTGGAAAGCGCACTGCCCACCTGGCAATAAGGAGAGTTTTACGTGGCCTGCCTAGCACCCAGCTTCAGGCTTGAGTCTCTAGCTGAAATACTCTATGTTCGAGATAAAACCGGTACTTACCCAGCGCGAACAAGACGGACAGTGCCTCACATTCGTAATCAGAATATTTAATCTGAAAGCTGGTTAACCGGCATGGAGCCGAAGTGCTCGAATCAGAACAGATTTAGAAGAGGAATGTCCTTGCCCCTCCCCCCTTTCCCTTCTTTTTAGTCAATACGTCGAAGAATTAATGACGAATGCCCCCTTCCCCCTTTCCCTTCTTTTTAGTCAATACGTCGAAGAATTAATGCCGAAAATGAAGGTTCGATGGGGTATTAAAATTTGGGGTGAAAGGATAACAACGATAAGATTCGCTGACGACTTCCCTATCCCCAATGAATATAAAGAGGAATTATAACATTTGTTGGACGTAATGAAGAATGTAATAAGTACACAACATTGATTCAGAGTAAACACTACACAGCATGGATTGAGAGTAAACCAGAGAAAGACGAAAGTAGTAAGAAGTAGCAAAAATGACAATAGCGATAAACTTAACTTGACTGTAGACGAAGTTACGGAATCCTGCCACTTGGAAGAAAAATTACCAATAACGGACGAAGCAAGGATGACAAAAAGAAGAAGTCTATTTCAGGCAAGACGGGCGTTCCTAGCCAAGGAAAGTCTACTGGTATTAAACATAAGCCTTAATTACAAGAAGAAATATTTGAGAACACACGTTTCTAGCACAGCGTTTTATGTTAGTGAATAATGGGTGGTGGGTATCGAATAGTTTAAAATGTTGTGCGACTGAAAATCGTTAAGAATTTGGTGGACTGTGAGACATGCTGTGGCACGCGTTGGTGCCATTTGTAGGTTTCTGCCAGTTCGTATCGTGTAGTTGGCATGATTGCGTTGTTTGTCATTTTCTCGTGTTCACTGGCGCCACACAATTTCATAAGCGTAGCCTGTCCGCTAGCGACAGCAGCGGCGCTTATCGATATGTGGTTCTGCTGCCCAATTTTTGGGGCAACCTATTGCTTTTTCCGTGTTGTGAGTGTGGAATTCAGTTGGGAACGCAGGAGCAGTGAGGTCCGCGCAGAGCGACAACAAGCCGGGACCGCTGGCGCCGTTAATGGACTGCCGGATCGAAGGGCAGTGGTCACGAGGGGGACAACCTCGTCGAAATCGGATCCTGCACGTTTGAGGGCATTGCAATTCTCGAAGAGAAACCTCCAGCTTTGTGAAATCTCGCGATTCTCCAGTGACATGGATTCGTGTTGCTGCTCATAGTGTCGCCGAGGCGAAGAGCAGCGAGTGGAGTACCTGGGGAAGGCGGATCTGATAAGCCTTCCTGAGCTTCTAATTACTATTTACTATTTTCAGTTTCTAACATTGGTCAACCAGCGGTATTTTTCTGTCTCGTGGCTGCTAACGCCACAGTTATCTGCCCAGGGGGTTAGTGTATGTAACAGCAGTGTACATTTCCCTGCTTTGCTGCCGCTGTCCATTGAGGCGTGTAAGTTTGACAGCTTCTAGACTGTAGGTTCGGTGGCGTTCTTCCTCCTTAGTGGTAGTCATTTCTTTTTGTTCGGGTTGCTCTAAGCATAGTATTCTGAGGGCGTAGCCCTGACCGCCGATTCCATCTTGGGCATAAATTTACATTTTGCACTTGTTTGTAGGATGTCAGGTAGCCTCACCAAGATTATCATTAGTCGCCCGTTAGACTGCCACTAGAGTGGCTGCCATTTCATCGTTCGCGAAAGTGTTTTTGGTGTGACCCACTCAGAGGTCGATTCCTGGAGCACTGTCTCTCGTTGGCCTTGTGTTTTATTTTATTATTGTATTATTAAGGTACCATCATTTGTTTGTCCTGTTTGGTGATCTGTTGTTCTTTTTTAATTAAATTTTGCTATGCCATGCGCCATTTGACAGTACATTTGTAATTTTTTTTGTAGCTGTCATTATGGCGTTAAATGCTTTCAGATACGATTATGGTTACTTGCCTTAAAATTCTGATTGCGACCACATTTGTTTGTTTTCGACATTTTTTGCTGCCTTTATTTTATGTATGTTTGCTAATTTTTTTTTATAATTGTGATTTTGGCGTTGAAGGCCTTCAGACGTGATTGTGGTTACTTGCCTTAAAATTCAGATTGCGACCACATTGGCGT
Organism: Schistocerca gregaria; assembly: GCF_023897955.1. Taxonomy (NCBI): domain Eukaryota; kingdom Metazoa; phylum Arthropoda; class Insecta; order Orthoptera; family Acrididae; genus Schistocerca; species Schistocerca gregaria. The sequence goes on along the minus strand of NC_064926.1, from coordinate 168,952,786 downwards.
GTCTTCAAAATTACTGGCTGTCTGTATTTTATGAATTTATTAACTTTTAAATAACTCCCATTGTTTACGTTAAAGGCCGTCAGCTGTGATTGTGGTTACGTGCCTTAAAAGTCTGATTGCGATCTCGTTGGCTTGTTTTATGAAATCATTTATTAAAATAAATGAATGAAATTTCAAAGCAAACCAATAGTAATTGATTCGAGACCCATCAAAATTCGTAACCCAACCCTACCTTTCTTAATTACCAGGTCTGACTGTTTTACGGTTCTGTCTTTGTTGTTTGTTTCTTTAATGGCGCTCAGGTAGTGTCGCAGGACCTGCCTATTGAGAACCACCTAACGTATTAGCCGGCAATAAGACGGCAGCCTATTGAGAGCAGTGTTCTGGACTTAGCAGCCTGCTTGCATGCTACCGTTCTTCAGCCGGTTGATGTCAAGCCAGATGTTGTGGATGAGACAATGATAGCCATTGAGTTTTTGATTAAAGCTGTTAGGAGTCTTGAAGACAATATTGGCTTTTTAGAATCGATCCTACCAAGTGGCAGTCAGTTAGACAGGGTGTGGGTGCAGTTGGTACATTTGGCCAACCGTATATCTGACTTAAGGGCATTACAATTAGAGAATTGTGATATGGAATTCGAGTCTTTGGTTAATGAAGTGCAGTTTAAGGTCACAAGTTTAGAGCTTGGTGGGAAGAGAACCGGGGAGCAGGACTTGTTACCTTTCGGGCGGTGCATTATCGAGCCCGTGAATAACGTCTTTATATCGTCCGAGGGGATTGACCAGGCGTTTTCTAAGTTACCTAATCCCTTAGTTAATCTCTTTCGAGACATCAGAGAATTAGTTATAGACCGACTCGATCAAACTGAAAGGTTGTTATGGTTCTGGTTCACTTTGAAACACACGCAGATGCGTTTGGTGTTTCCCTTCAATCAGTTTTGTCTCTATTGTATACTTTAACTAGAGGCGAGTTGAGGGCGCTAGTATACAGGGCCATGGCAGAAGGGTTGTCCTTGCAGCATTTGAGGGAACTAGTGTTTAGCGAAAGATTGGCCACGGGAGTTCGCAAACAACTCGACTGACGCTATATTTGGGAGACGCAGCAAAATAAAGAGGAATTATATCAATACGTGGAAAGAGTTAAGACAGCCTGCTTGGCCTTGTTACTTGATGTGCCAGAGCGGCATTTAGTTTCATTTGCCATGGTCGTCTCTCTACTCGAGAAGAACTTCGTGCCGCCGTTGTAGCGATATCCGCTTTGCGTCGGAAGATGGATACCGTGAAGTTAAGGTGCAGCCCGCAGGTGTTATTGAGTGGAACTCCAGATTAACAACTTCAGCTGAGTCTGTTAAAGGGGAATCACGTCGTTTTAGGTGCGGTCAAATAGGCCATTTAGTTCGTACTTGCGCTCAGCCGTGGACACTCGGAATCAATAAATGTAGCCCCCTGACCAGCGACCCCGTGGTCGAGGATTTAAACTCTGGCTTGTCCGTGTCACTTTTGGGTCATCAGCGTTACTGCCTTATATTTGTTCTCGAGTAGGTGGTAGACCAGTTTGTGCCCTTTTGGATTCTGGTAGCTACTTTTCATTGTTGTACTTGTAATGGTTTCTTGAATATGGCCATTTTGTGAGACTTACGCTCGTCCATTCTTCGGTGCATAGATGTCGAGTAGCCAATGGGCAAGTGTTGCCTCTGCAGGGCTGTCCGAGGCAGTATCTCAGTTGGTGATTTCTCGTGGCCCTTGTCTTTGGCCTTAGTTAAGGAGCTGCGGGTCGATCTGATTTTGGGATGTGATTTCATCGGTAAAATTGGCCAAGTCTTGGATTATTGGGGGTACACCTTTTTTTTAAGTTCGCTTCTGATCAGAAATTTGGTTTCTGTGAGTGTACTACACGTAGGCTGCATCGAGATGCGGAAATGTTGGCTGTTGATGCTATGGTTAGTGAGTTTGATCTCACCGAACTGTCTTTCCAGCAGGGATCTGAATTAAGGGGTTTGTTGGAAAGGTTACCAGAACTTCTCTGTGATAGACTGGGTGTTACTAATGTTCTTGACTATAATATTCGTCTGTCTGACCATATTCCCGTCAGGCAGTCCCCATATTGCCTCTCATGTCCTAAGATGAAGATACTAAGGGAAAAGATCTCCAAAATGCTTGAGCAGGGAGTTATTAGGTCTTCTACATCTGCTTATGCCTCCCCTATATTCCTCGTTCATAAGGATCAGGGGCGGGACCTTCGACCTGTTGATGACTACCGTCACCTAAATAATGAAGACGTCCTTGAATCAGTTCCGTTACCTGATCTACATAACTCCTTAACTTGGTTTGCCAGGGCTAATTGGTTTACTATGCATGACCTGAATCAAACCCTTTCTCAGATTCCGTTAGCCGAAGAATGGAAACACGTTACACCATTTTGTACTGATTTGAATCTGCTTGAAGTTAATAGGTCCCTTTGATTTGGCTACTGGCGCCGCTGTGCTTACTCGTTTGCTGGATAATATTGTCGGGGACTTGAAATTAGTCTGTGTTTACAAATACCTGGACGATCTGGTAATCTATAGTCTTTCGTTTCAAGAGTATCTGCAGCATATCCAGCAAGTTTTTGTTAGGTTGCAAGGGGCCGGTATAACTGTTGAACCCAATAAGGTGACATTTGCCAGGTAGCAGGTATCTTGCTTAGGTCACCTAGTATCAGGCAAGAATATCTGCATCGTTCAGGAGCGAACTAAGGCCTTGGGAGCCCTTCCGTCGCCTACTGATAAGCGAGGGATGTCGAAGTTCATAGGGATGGCGAATTATTTTAGGCGTCTTGTTCCTAATTTTGCTCCGGTTAACCAGCCGAAGACTGCATGGAACCCGATGACCACTAGAGGTGTCTGCAGCAGTCAGGCCGTACGCCGTGGTTGCGCTGTAACGTGAGAGCGCTACTGTGGAGCACTTGGTTCCAGCGGCCAATAACGACATACCCGGTCGTGTATTTAGGCAGCTGTCTCTCACTCAGCGAAGCAGTCTGGTATTCGCGTACAGTCGGTTGACATCTCGCTTACAGACATCGTGTTTACGTTGCGTGTGCGTACTTCCTGTTTACGAGTTGATAGTGTTTGGATTTCGTGAAGTTCTCTCTTGTGACCCCATTGCTTAATACTTCGTTGTTGATCTTGTTGTCTTGCTCGGTTATCCGTCGTCGTGCTTGTCCTTCCATTCCCGTTCGTGCATCGTGTTTGTTTGTGAGCCACTTCCATTCGGGCCTGCCGCGTTCGCGTTAACGGCAACCCTGCGACCGTTCTTCCCGTAGTTTACAACACACCATCAACAGAAAAGGGTCTGCTAACGGTATCCTACCCCTTCCACATCACTGGCAACGGGTTTTACACAATGCTGGTGACTACTTTGAAGGACAGTAACAGGTGCAAAGGTGTATCGGTTGTGAATATATAGTTGCCACTATTTAAGTTCCAACCGTGATATTAAGAATCTATTGCAGTAAATAAACATGCGATATTTATTTTAAATATGAAAGTAGTGTAACATGCACGCAGTAATTCTGTGGAATCGACAGACAAGTTTATATTTGCCAGACGCCATTTCCTTACTTAAATCTATCTCTGACATGGATTATGTTGGCCGATCACGTGTAAATTTGTACCATCCTCTCTGTCAGAAATCCAAAGAGGTTCACGTCGTATGCAGTATTCACTATTTACAAGACACAATCGATACCTTCACTGTGTGATAGCAACAGTAATGTTGCCGAGGACAGTGCTTCTAAAGCAGACTTATAAAACAGTTTTCTGAAGGTCCTTCATCTAAGAAAACGAAGTAAATGTTTCAGAATTCGAACAAAGAACAACTGCCAACACGAGTAACTGATAAGTAGATAACCTCCGTGTAGAGAAGAAGGTTAACTCATGTAATAACGGTAATTTGTCTAGTTTCCTTTCAGAGTATGCTGGTATAATACCCCTATACTTAACAATGACATACAAGCGCTCGCTCGACGAAAGCTACGCACTTGAAAGCTGTAGGGCTTCGCACGTCACACCAATACTCAAGAAATTACACTTATATCAGTTAAACGTCGATTTGCAGTAGGATTTTGGAGGACATAATGTGTTCGAATATTATGAGTAACCTTGAGAGTAAGGCTCTATTGACACATAGTCAGCACGGATTTAGAAATATCATTCTTGAAAACACAAATAGCCTTTTCTTTGCACGAAGTAATGATTACATATTTCTTGATTTCGAGAAGGCTTTTGACACCATTTCTCACGAGAGACTTCTAATCGGAATGAACACCTATGGAGTATCGCTTCAGTTGTACGGCTGGATTCATGATTTACTGCTGAAAAGTCACAGCATGTAGTAATCGACGCAAAAGCATTGAGTAAAACTGAAGTGAAATCTCGGGGTCCCCTAAGGATATGTGATAGGCCTTCTGCTGTTCCAAATCTATATAAACGATTGTTAAGACTGTCTGAGAGGCCCTCTTTGACTGTTGGCTGATGATGTCATTTAACCCCTAGTAGAGCCTTCGGAAGATGAAAAGCATTACATATGCTTGATATTATCAAGAGGGTGCGATCTGGATTAATATAGAAACAGAACTATAACTTCAAGCAACCAAAATAGCTGCAGTACAGACTCAGTGAAATACGCTGTAGAAGATATGAAGACAACAACGTAATTTCGTGAAACCAATCAACACAATAAATACTGTACAATAGCGATATTGGATGATTGAGTTATACTTCTGTTTCTAGATCAAAATCAACTATAAAATTACGTAGACGCGATATTTGTAACACGTTTCACGTCGCAAACGTGTGTGTTACTAGGGATTGGGTGACACGGTTTGATTAGAGAAGCAAATATTCGACTGGCGGAAGTCAAAGGGTGCCTTGACCTATGCTGTTAAAACTCCATTATTACAAAGGTAAGGAATGGAATTAGTACTGAATGACGAATACTCAGAATTTTACCACTTATGATTTTATTCAGAGAATACCCTGAACGTAATATACGTTTGCGCTAAATTAGTTGCATCCACGAAAGCCTAAGTCTGTACGCAGAAACAATGACCAACTAGCACCGTTCTGTCTATTAAAAGATGATGTCTGCTATAGCTGCCGTAACTCTCACTTCGGAATGTCCATCCTCGCGATGTCATGAGCTATAATTATGCACCATTTCTCAGAGGTTGAGTGTAGGGAGATTGATATCTGCTGTACGTTCGTGTCCTCGATCTGCTGTAGACTTTTCGTCGTGTAAGTGCCCCTTGCAGGGACTCCGCCACTTATCCCTCTCTTACTCTCGCTCTGAAATGATAATTACGGCTTACAGTGTTATCTCTTAAGCGCGGCTTACGCCCCTGACGCCCCTGGCAAGAAAGATTCCTTCTACGTGACTTGAAGCATCTGACATCGTATGTAAGCCTGTTGTGATGGTGTGGTGCTGCCTGCGTGCCTAGTAACTTGTTCCTTGTTGTGCTCGTATCGTGGAGTTTTCCCCTGTTATTAACTTTTAAGAGTTGGTTGTCATTTCCGTGGATGCAAGACATCTCGGAAGCCAACGAAATTTAATTGGGCTTTGGAGCAACATCAATTCAAACTTATTCATCATTGTAGTCATTGTAGCACTATCTTTAAAATATTATTTTGGTTATATAGTTAAACATATTCCGAGTCCTCATTTCATCGATTTTAAAAAACATTTAAAATTTAACTTCTTTTAGAACAAAGAATTGTATTTTCAGTTTATTTCCCTTTACAATAATACAATTTACACTCCATTCACAATTAAATTTATATCATATTTTCCTCTGAAACAGTTAATTCATAACTGGGTTAATATAATTTTATAATTTATAAACATTATGTTTTATGAACTTTTACTAAACTGTTCTGAGTGTTCTTTCTCTTTTTTACTTTTTCATATATTACTATTTCCCGAGGAGTACTAGTAAGAGGTCTTCTTACTATCGGATTTTCTGCACTTCGTTTTATGATGGTAGTTCTTACACATACCTTACCTCACAAATTTTTTTATCTAAGTAATTCCGATAAGGCGAAAACATTCTTTGCAATGCTTACAGTATGTGCAGCAACAAGTTTAATTATAACTACTGAAATTAAGGTTACGGCCATACATGGAGAGATAGACAAGTATACCATATACTTAGAGCGGTCATCATTTCCTGCTATTCGTTAATAATATACTCTAAATCATTCAGACACCTTCCAGCAACCTTTAATACATCTAACTGTGTGACCACCTTATCTAATGGTAAACCTTAGTTTAGTTAACAAATGTTTTTTCCTTATTAACCACGCAACTACCAAGTTACAACTATAATTGTAGTATTAAATACTTGTCATTTGTCTCGGTGCATAATATATGGTATGTCTGTATGAAGAATATTGTACCATATCCCTTACGTTTTACTGCAGCAATTATTTTTCCCACTTTTCCTACTTCTAAGTCCCTTGGGACTTGCCCCCTTTACAATACTGACAGATGTTCCTCCTTAGGAACTAAATGCAGTCACTCGTTCTTATTAAAAGGTGTGCTTTTACTTTGCCTCAATACTGTAATACTTTTCTCTCGACGATCTGACATTTGCTTCACACTCGTCTCTTTTGCCAAGGGAACCATTATGTATAAGTTGAGCATGTTATTGTCTTGTGAGTATTTATCAGCTATCTTAGTATGCTTCCCGCTATACACACAATCACCTCGGTTGACTTTAACGAGAGGTATCCCGATGATCCGGCTAGAGGGATCTTTCAGTTCATCTCCTATTAGGCTAAGGTTCAAATGGTTCAAGGGACTTAACATCTGATGTCATCAGTCCCGTAGACTTAGAACTACTTAAACGTAACCAACCTAAGGACATCACACACAACCATGCCCGAGGCAGGATTCGAACCTGCGACCGTACAAGCTCCGCGGGTCCGGACTGAAGCGCCTATAGCCGCTCGACCACAGCGACCTGCTTAGAATAAGGAATTTCGCAATTTGTATAGGGTTTGTGATTAGGTGTGCAATATACCTTTTTGTGCGTTAACTTTAGCATTTAACATCTGTTCACACTTTTATCCTGTATCAGCAAATACATCTACTAGGTTCAGTACTTGTTGGCGTACGATTACAAACGTTGCACCTCCTTTAAAGCCTACGTCTGCCTCCTTAGCACACGACCTAATGAATATTGCTAGGCTTTGCATCCCAAATTACAACTTGTCTTTCTTTTCTTTCACCGCACTTACTGTTCTGCTTATTATTCCGTACTTAGCATCAATAGAGTTTTGGACTCCTTCTCTATTTCCCCTAGTTGTTTACTGTAGTACGGAGTATCAGATTCATCCAGCATACCGAATAGTATTTCACTTATTTCGTTGTCAAAGTTAAACTGGCCTTTCTTCTTTCTTGTTTCATGCCTTTACCCATTTCCTCCACCTCGTTCACCCCCTCTCAGTGCTTCTCCTGTTCTCCAGTCTGAATGTCCATCTGCTCCTTCTCCTTCTCGCTGACAATATTCCCTCCCCCTTTCAGCCAATGTCCTATTCTCCCATTTCTCAGACCCTGAACTTCTTTTTATTACTCTTGCAAAAGAAGCCTTATTTGGGAAGTGAAGTTGCTTAACATGAATAGGTAAAACGCTTTGGGCAATTAGTATAAGGGATATAAGAGAAACTTTTCCAGCAGCAGGATCTTTGAGGGTAGCAGCTTATTAAAAGCATGTGCCCGGAATTATGCAAATAAGCGGTGTTGCGTTTGTGTAATTCGGAATGCTGGTACCTCCCTATGAGCCTCTGAAATCCCGGTGGATTGCAGTGTTCAGGTCGTCCTGTTTGCTGGTCTGCTAAACCAATGTGACTCCGTGACATGACTAATCGTGATGGAATATGTCAAACGTTAAGACGTCTGACTCAAAACAAAAAACTACACCCATGCACCAATCGCTGCTTGCGTGATACAAGAAGCAGTACCACTGATGGTTCAGATACTGACTGACACAGCCTGTAAGTGGCACACTAGCAAGAGCCACAAGTCCCACCATTTAGGTAAAGACCTGCTATTCTTTACTAGCGACATGGCAGTACAAGAGTGTGTCCTTCACTTTCTGTCAGCTTTCCTCGCCAGCTCGGTAAAATAGCACATTTACACCCTAGACTACTCCCACTTCAGCACTAGCCAATCACAAGCTGGATCGTGGCATTCTAAACTGGGAGACTGGCCCTTGCTCTGCATACACATATTTGACTAACCAGGGACTTTAAAAATTTGCTGGGAGAAAAGAAAACAAGATTCAGCTTCGCGGCCTCTTGCCCATGCGTTTACATCACGTCTTTGCTAGAAGCATGACATGGATGGAACCACTATCTTCCATAAAAAGATCGTTATCACCACAGTTGCGTCCATTTCGAACTTTTCAAAGTACGGCCATAAACTCGCTAAAAGCGTCGTGTATTCGCAAATATGTTTAGTAGCTGAGTCTGGGTGCCTGGGGACCACTGACCCGTCCCACGGAAATTCTTAGAAACTCACAGCCGTCTCATCAGCCTCCTACCTAACATGGACCCATCCTCTACTTTATTGCTGGTCATCAATGCTCTGCTCATGGCTGCAGCGACTCGTCCGCACTAGTTAGCCTACCTGGACGTGGCCACCGACCGACCGGTGCCGCCCAATGTGTCTGCACAGTGTGACTGATGGATTGGGCAGTTCGCAAAGGTTTTCACCCAGGTTCCTCGTCCCTCAGCTGCTGTACGCTTTTACTGCAGTCAATTAACTTGGCACCCTCTTCCTATGAATAAAGGTAAGCTTACCGCTACTCCACTAGAGCACACAAGAAAGAGTGTTAACTACTGCCAACCATTTCATCGTATGAATGAAGTCATATTGTGTGATGTATATCCACATCTACATCTGCATACATACTCCGCAATCCACCTTACAATGCCTGGCGGAGGGTACCTCGTATCACAACTAGCATCTTCTCTCCCTGTTCCACTCCCAAACAGAACAAGGGAAAATTGACCGCCTATATGCCTCTGTACGAGCCCTGATCTCTCTTATTTTATCTTTGTGGTCTTTCCGCGAAATGTAAGTTGGCGGCAGTAAAACTGTACCGCAGTGAGCCTCTAATGCTGCTTCTCTAAATTTCCTCAGTAGCGATTCACGAAAAGAACGCCTCCTTTCCTCCAGAGACTCCCATCCTAGTTCCTAAAGCATTTCCGTAGCACTCGCGTGATGATCAAACCTACCAGTAACAAATCTAGCAGCCCGCTTCTGAATTGCTTCTATGTCCTCCCTCAATCCGACCTGATAGGGATCCCAAACGCTCGAGCACTACTCAAGAATAGGTCGTATTAGTGTGTTATAAGCGGTCGCCTTTACAGATGAACCACAGCTTTCCAAAATTCTACCAATGAACCAAAGACGACTACCGGCCTTCCCCACAACTGCCATTACATGCTTGTCCCATTTCATATCGCTCTGCAATGTTGCGCCCAAATATTTCATCGACGTGACTGCGTCAAGCGCTACACTACTAATGGAGTATTCAAACATTGCGGGATTCTTTTTCCTATTCATCTGCATTAATTTACATTTATCTATATTTAGAGTTAGCTGCCATTCTTTACACCAATCACAAATCATGTCCCAGTCATCTTGTATCCTCCTACAGTAACTCAACGACGACACTTTCCCGTACACCACAACATCATCAGCAAACAGCCGCACATTGCTATCCACCCTATCCAAAAGATCATTTATGCAGATAGAAAACAACAGCGGACCTACTACACTTCCCAGGGGCAGTCCAAATGATACCGTCACCTCCGATGAACACTCACCAACGAGAACAACGTACTCGGTTCTATTACTTAATAAGTCTTCGAGGCACTCACATACTTGGGAACCAATCCCATATGATCGCACGTCAGTCAGGAGTCTGCAGTGAGGAACCGAGTTAAACGCTTTCCGGGCATCCGTCTGATACACTTCATCCATGGTTCGCAAGATATCATGTAAAAAAAGGGCGAGTTGCGTTTCGCAGGAGAGGTGCTTTCTAAAGCCGAGCTGATGCATGGGCAGCAACTTCTCTGTCTCAAGGAAGTTCATTATATTCGAACTCAGAATATGTTCGATAATCCTGCAACAAACCGATGTTAAGGATATTGGTCTGTAATTTTGAGGCTCCGTCCTTCTACCCTTCTTATATACAGGCTACACCGGCGTTTATTTCCTTTCGCTCGGGGCTATACGTTGGGCAAGAGATTCGCTATAAATGCTAGCTAAGTAAGGAAGCAATGCAGTAGAGTAATGTCTGTAAAACCGAATTGGAATCCCATCAGGACCTGGCGATTTATTTATTCAGCAACGAAGTAATAAAGTTCTTCTTCCTTAAGAACACTAAGCAGCCTGACACCATATCAAAAGTGAGACAGCACTGCTATCTCTTGAACATGTGTCATCGACTCGAGTACAGAAGTTCATCTACTGGAGAAAATTAAGAAGATGAACAGTTTCTCAGCAAAGATGACAATCCCCTCACAGAAGAAAATTTGAAGTCATTTATAAGGAAACTCAAAAACAAAATATTCAGTTCGTTTTCTTTTTAAGTAAACAGTTAATGTAAAACTACTCCCTTTATATTACCAGTTCGCATAGGTAAAAAATAAAAGGTTATTATAACAATTCTTCGTGTTGTGGCAGATGTGTAGCGTGGATCCTCAAACGATTATTTATCTTTTTGCTTCACAATTACGAAATAAATGTATGTCTTTTCATAATAGACTCATATATTACACAACATTTCCTGAAGGTGTAGTGGCTAAGGAATTAGAATTGCAGAGGAGTATCGTCATAATACTCTTCTACCCTTTATTTCTCTCTTTGTTATCCATTGTCCGAGTGAACTGTCATGTTAGCTGGTTAAGGAAACTTGTAAGGAGTGTGGGACCTTATTTATAGTTTTTCATCATGAAAAGCTAAGGAATACAATAACGCTCTTCCTCCAGAAAGGCTTTACTACCATCGCAAGCGAGTCACAAAGCAATGAACAATCAAGGAAGACAGAAAGATATATGAGAGGAATCTGATGGATTGCCCTTAAGATGGTGATTTGAATCGACGATGGAGATCAAGAAGCCAGTGGAATTATAAGCCGATTGGCACTTTTCACCCTGACAGTGAGCGGCCGATTGTCAAAATTGTCAAGATGCCCACTGCGGTCTGTTCAGATAAGTCTGCAGAGAGCAGCTGGTCGTGTGTAGTCGCTAGTTAAAATATAATGCTGTCTGCAGTAGCATGTGAGACAATCTTTCCACTTGATTTATCTATGTTTAGTGTGAAATCGGTGTGTTTCAAAATGCGTTTACTGATAGGGGCATTAATGTCGTGATTGAAAATAGTTGTATTATTTTAGTGTGGAGTATTATCCTAGGCTGCAGCATACAGAATTATGCTTTGTTTTGAGGCTTTACTATTCAAGATGGTTTCGACATAAATAGAATAATAAACCACGTTTGTTACGATTAGCATGGATTTTTTCTGCACAGATCTTCGGTGACCACTTCGTACCAGGCCCACCGTGCAGTAGACCTGTCACTCCTATAAAGGATGCATTAACGGCTTTCTTACGCTTTATATATTATACAACTGGTACCAGGCGTCCATCATGACTCAGACAGTATTTTAAGTCAGTGATGTGAAGTGGTGAGTGTTCATCAGACAGGTCTATGGCATCAGTGCAGTAAGATGCGTCGACCTGGAACACTGGACCATACCTGGCCGCAGAAGTGTAGTGTGGCCACTTTTTTTGTTTTGTTTTTTTATTCTATGACTTGTGTCTACTCATCACTGAACCGCGAAAAAGGAACCAGGATGTTTATTTCAACGTGCTCGGTGACCAGGTGTTGCCTCCAAAATGAATTTTAGCACTGCACTGCAGTGTATGCTGACAGTGTATTTCCTGGCAGATTAAATATATGGACAAGAGCGAGACCTGAAGCTCGTACTCTACCTTTGCCTTTCGCGGCCACTTGCTGTATCAGCTGTGCAATCCGTGTACGACTTATGCCTCGTCTTTATGGCTTTACTTCTGCCTGTATCTCACCTTCTACGAACCAAAGCTTACCACTAAATATGCGAGGGCGCAGTCGTGACAAGTGCTTGCGTAGCTAATTTGGTATATAACGCATGTGAAAGGTGAAAGTGCAAGGTTAGGGTATTGGCTCTGCACACAGTTTTAACCTGCCAGGAAGTTTCCAGTGCTGTTTGCTTTTGTAAGCTCTGTATTGTGGATACACTGTGAACAACCTTCCAAAGCGACGGCACCCATATTCAGAGGGTGACACGCACAGGTGATGTTCATCTTGTATCCCCCTGTCAAGACACTGTCAGTTCAACTGCTCTTCCAAGGCCTTTTATGTCTCTCACAGAATTACAGTGTCATCGGCAAACCTCGAAGTTTTTATTTCTTCTCCATGGATTTTAATTACTACTCCAAATTTTACTTTGGTTTCCTTTAGTGCTTGCTCAATATACAGATTGAATAACATCGGGGATAGGCTACAGTAGTGTCTTGCTCCCTTCTCAACCACGGCTTCCCTTTCGTGGCCTTGGACTCTTATAACTGCCGTCTGATTGTAAATAACCTTTCGCTCCATGTATTTTACCCCTGGCAGTTCCAGAATTTGAAAGGGAGTATTTCAGTCAACACTGTCAAAAGCCTTCTCTATGTCTGCAAATGTTATAAACATATGTTGCGTTTCCTTAATTTATTTTCTAAGCTAAGTCGTTGGGTCAGTACTGGAATTCTAACTGATCTTCTTCTACCACGTTTTCCATTCGTCTGTAAAGATTTCGTGTCAGTATTTTGCAGCCGCCGTTACTTATTAAACTGAAAGTTCGGTATTTTTCACACCTGTCAATACCTGTTTTCTTTGGAAATGGAACTATTATATACTTCTTGAAGTCTGAGCGTATTTCACCTGTCCGATACATCTTGCTCACCACATGGTAGACTTTGGTCAATCAGTAGTTCTAATCAAATGCTGTCTACTACTGGGGCCTTGTTTCGACTTAGGTCTTCCAGTGCTCTGTCAAATTCTTCATGAACTATCGTATCTCCCATATCATCTTCACGTAAAGTCCACTTCCAATTCCATAATCTTGCCCTCAAGTAAATCGCCCTTATACAGACCATATACTCCGCCCACTTTTCTGCTTACCCTTATTTGCTTAGAACTGGTTTCCCATTTGAGCTCTTGACATTCATACAGGTGGTTGTCTTTTCTCCAAAAGTCTCTTTTTCCTGTAGGCCATGTCTATCTTACCCCTAGTGACATATGGCTCTACATTCTTACATTTGTCCCCAAACCATCCCTGCTTAGCCATTTTGCACTTCTCGTCGAACTTATTTTTGAGACGTCTGTATTCCTTTTTACCTGCTACATTGACTTCATTTTTAAATTTAAATTCCATATCTCTTCTGTTACCCAAGGATTTCTTCTAGCCCCGTCTTTTTACCTACTTGATCCTCTGCTGTCATCAGTATCTCATCTCTCGAAGCTACCCATTTTCCTTCTGCTGAATTTCTTTCTCCCGTTTTTATCAATCGTTCCCTAATGCTCTCTCTGATACTCTCTACAACCTCTGGCTCTTTCAGTTTATCCAGGTCCGAGCTCCTTCAGTTCCCTCCTGGTTCCAGTTTCTTCAGTTCATAATCAAATCAGTCTCTGGGAATATCTTACAATTTCAAATCTCGTTTCTAAATCTCTGCCTTACGATTATATAATCTATCTGAAACCTTCCAGTGTCTCCAGGCCTCTTCCACGTAGACGACTTTCCTTCGTGATTCATATAGAACTGTTACCTATGATTAAGTTACGCTCTGTGCAAAATTCTTCCAAGCGGCTTCCTCTTTCATTCCTTGCCCCACTTCATTATTCACCTGCTACTTTTCCTTCTCTTTCTTGTCCTACTGTTGAATTCCATCACCCATGACTATTAAATTTTCGTCTCCCTTCACTGCTGAATACTTTCTTTTATCTCATCATACATTTCTTCAATCTCTTCGTCATCGGCGGACCTAGTTGGCAAACAAACTAGTACTACTGTAGTAAGAGTGGGCTTCGTGTCTATGTTGGCTAAAGTAATGCATTGTCTATGTTGTTGGTAGTAGCTTAACCGCCCTCATTTCTTTATTCATTATTAAACCTACTCCTGCACTACCCCTACTTGCTATTGTATTTGTAACCTTGTATTCTTCTGAACAGAAGTCTTATTCCTCCTGCCACCAAACTTCGCAAATCCCCACCACATCCAACATTAACCTATCCATTTCCGATTTTAAATTCTCTATCCTTCCCACCCGATTAAGGGATCTGACATTCCCATCTCTGATCCGTAGAACGCCAGCTTTGTTTCTCCTGATAATGACGTCTTCCTGAGGGGTCTCCGCACGGAGATCCGAATGGGGGGGGGCCATTTTACGTCCGGAATATTTTACCCAAGAGAACGCCATCCTCATTTAACCATACAGTAAAGCTGCATGTCCTCGGGAAAAATTACGGCTGTAGTTTCACCTTGCTTTCAGCCGTTCGCAGACGCATCACAGCAAGACCGTTTTGGTTAATGTTACAAGGCCAGGTCAGTCAATCATCCAGACTGTTGCCCCTCTACGTCTACATCTACATGACTACTCTGCAATTCACATTTAAGTGCTTGGCAGAGGGTTAGTTGAACCACAATCATACTATCTCTCGGCCATTCCACTCCGTAACAGCGCGCGGGAATAACGAACACCTAAACCTTTCTGTTCGAGCTCTGATTTCTCTTATTTTATTTTGATGATCATTCCTACCTATGTAGGTTGGGCTCAACAAAATATTTTTGCACTTGTAAGAGAAAGTTGGTGAGTGAAATTTCGTAAATAGATCTCGCCGCGACGAAAAACGTCTTTGCTGTAATGACTTCCATCCCAATTCGCGTATCATATCTGCCACACTCTCTCCGCTATTACGGGATAATACAAAACGAGCTGCCCTTTTTTGCACCCTTTCGATGTCCTCCGTCAATCCCACCTGGTAGGGATCCCACACCGCGCAGCAATATTGTAACAGAGGACGAACGAGTATAGTGTAAGCTGTCTCTTTAGTGGACTTGTTGCGTCTTCTAAGTCTCCTGCCAATGGAACGCTACCTTTGGCTCGCCTTCCCCACAATATTATCTATGTGGTCTTTCCAACTGAAGTTGTTCGTTATTTTTACACCTAGGTATTTAGTTGAATTGACGGCCTTGAGAATTGTACTTTTTATTGAGTAATCGAATTCCAACGGATTTCATTTGGAACTCATGGGGATCACCTCACATTTTTCGTTATTTAGCGTCAACTGCCACCTGCCACACCATACAGCAATCTTTTCTAAATCGGTTTGCAACTAATACTGGTCTTCGGATGACCTTACTAGACGGCAAATTACGGTATCATCTGTGAACAACCTAAGAGAACTGCTCAGATTGTCACCCAGGTCATTTATATAGATCAGGAAGAGCAGAGGTCCCAGGACGCTTCCTTGGGGAATACCTGATATCACTTCAGTTTTACTCGATGATTTGCCGTCTCTTACTTCGAACTGCGATCTTCCCGACAGGAAATCACGAATTCAGTCGCACAACTGAGACGATAACCCATAGGTCCGCAGCTTGATTAGAAGTCGCTTGTGAGGAACGGTGTCAAAAGCTTTCCGGAAATCTAGAAATACGGAATCAACTTGAGATCCCCTGTCGATAGCGACCATTACTTCACGTGAATAAAGAGCTAGCTGCGTTGCACAAGAGCGATGTTTTCTGAAACCATTCTGATTACGTATCAATCGATCGTTTCCTTCGAGGTGATTCATAATGTTTGAATGCAGTATATGCTCCAAAACCCTACTGCAAACCGACGTCAATGATATAGGTCTGTTGTTAGATGGATTACTCCTACTACCTTTCTTAAACGCTTGTGCGACCTGTGCAATTTTCCAATCTGTAGGTACAGATCTATCGGTGAGCGAGCGGTTGTATATGAGTGCGAAGTAGGGAGCTATTGTATCAGCGTAATCTGAAAGGAACGTAATCGGTATACAATCTGGACCTGAAGACTTGCCCGTATCAAGCGATTTGAGTTGGTTCGCAACCACTAAGGTATCTACTTCTAAGAAACTCATGCTAGCAGCTGGAGCTAGCACCTACGGTACGGCTATCTGTATCGCTGAGGCAAGCAAGCCTCCCCACCACGGCAAGGTCCATAGTTCATGGGGGGAGCCATTGACTAGTACACACGAAATGAAGTTTTTGATAAACCCATTGCTGTAGCGACCTTGCTGGACCGTCAATTCACCCGGTACCCTGTAACATCTGATGGGAGGGAACAACGCTGACCATGCGATACTATTACAACCATCCTGTCAGTTGCTGACCAGTTACTGTGATGTTCGTTCTATTGAAAACTTACAGCCTCCCTTACCGACTGAGTAACTGCTTTGTGCGGTATACCCTTTTCTAGAAGTCCAATACATACAGCTGCTTCCGTGGTGTCCCTTCGACAAACCGACTGAGATGGACGTTCGTTTACTGAAAGTTTATATTAACGTCAGTTCTGAAAACGACTGTTTGCTGAAAAGGCGTGACACTCGTCTCCATTTCTTGGCAGTCAGGATATTTTTCCGGCCACTGTACTGATGCCGTGTTACCACACGGACTATGAGTGATATACGATTTCTTTCAGACTCTGAGCCATCTTTCTGTGCCTATTCCAAACAACTGACAGTCAAACACTTTACGTGTAACGCCATCATAGGACAAGCAATTCAACGACTGGAACCAGTTGAGACCTATTAATAAGGCTCAAAAGCAACCAGTGACTCTTTCAAAGGAGAGACAATAATCCCATGAGATTAATGATTCGTACCGACGCAACACGTAGTCAAGTTACAGCATGTCCGGATGTGGCATGCTGCCGCCCGATCCCTAAGGCACGAAATTTTCAGGTCGTATCTGCATTCGTATGTTCATTTACTGTGACTAGCTCTAAGATATAAACTTAATATGGTTTCAAAAAAACCATTCATAATCCTACATGCAGAAGTATCTTCATTCATTGGTCACTCTTCATAATGGAATTAGAAACTATTTTCGGGATACTCTATAACATTCGTTGTTTCGGGTTTCTTTGTTAAATATATTCTTTAATATTTTCTACCAAAGAGAGGTCGAAAAATCTATCAGCATATTAACACGTATAATCTGATTGAACTGCGCACATTCCGATGATCTGGCACCGTTTACATCAGGGCTAGTGAATCGTTTTTAACTACCACCCACGTTTGTATCTCTGTTAGCAATAACATTTTCTAACTGGACACCTGTTCGACAATAACGGTGATTTATAAAGTAAGGAATTTACTTTCCTTGAGATAATTTATAAAGCAGTCACAGCAAGTTAAAGAATGCGATAATAATTACATATCAAATACCTTATGCAAAATTTTAATGAAAACATAATGAAAATGTTTTTGAAGCATCTACAGTCTGCAGATCATCTTGGATTGGCCCACTAGTAAGCGGTAGGGACCAAGTTGACTGCCACTGATCTACATAATATTGTATGTTGTATATTAAGAGGGGACCAGACACGACGGACAGGCTCCATCCACAACCCCATGACGACTACCGAAGTCCACTTCACCCCTCCGCTGGCCACATCGAACCCAGGGTTATTGTGCAGTTCGGCCCCCGGTGGACCCCCCCGGGTACGTCTCACACCAGACGAGTGCAACCCCCATGTTTTCGTAGTAGAGTAATGGTGGGGTATACGTACGTGAATAACTTGTTTGCGCAGCAATCGCCGACATAGTGTAACTGAGGCGGGATAAGTGGAACCAGCCCGCATTCACCGAGGCAGATGGAAAACCGCCTAAATCCATCCACAGACTGGCCGGCTCAGTGAACCTTGACACAATTCCGCCTGGCGGATTCGTGCCGGAGACCAGGCGCTCCTTCCCACGCAGGAAAGTCGTGCGTTAGACCACTCGACTAACGGGATGGGATTACATAATATTGTACTTTTCCTATCGTTCCAACAGTGTATTTGCTTATTTTCAAAGCTGATATAGTCCTCTTCACACTCCGAGGAACATTAATAACGCTCACAGTTCTCCCTTTCTCTCTCAAAATACTCACTCGCGAAACACTCGATATGTTAGTCTGCCTGCGTAGTATTCGTTTCTTAATCCGTTTCGCTTCAAGTGATGGGCTTTCACCCCTCGTAGCACAGTAAACAGTTTTAAATGGAATGGGAGTGATTAGGCAGCCCTCATGCCAAGTGAGAAATAAACTACAATCTAGATATAAGGAAAAACAAAGCAAAACGACAGCAACAGTTAAACGCTAGAAACAATTGTTACATACACACGCCTTTGTTTTCCAGATTTTCGACGTGTCCGTTCTGCTTGCTCAAGCCCTGTCCTGCACTGTTTGGTTTCCTACATTATGCTCGCGATCTGTTAGCAGCCAGAACTCGTCTCACGAACCATAACATTATGTCTGGTCATCTTACGATTTTTGGCAAACCTTCAGCGACTCTTTGTCCTGTGAGCCTTTAACTACCATACCGCATGATCTTCGTTATAATTCTATCAAGCAGCTGTTACGGAACTACGGATTGTATATTACATCTACCTGCTGGCTGCTTTTGAGTTATATCAACATGAAATATAATGACATGGGTCAACAAGAAATCTAGGTGAAAGTACTTGATGTTATTTCCAGGTAAACGAGAAACACAATTGGCTGCGAAAAGTTAACACACAGCATCCCAATTACATCACCTGACAAACAACATAGGATAAACTTCGAGTGCTCTGTGCGTTTATGCAACTGCGTACATGTAACTGCAAAACGAGGCAGGGGAAGGCACTGGCATGGTATGAGAATTTCATTGTGGTTTATACCAATATTGAGTTGCCAGCGTAAAATATTTCTCACGGTAACATGTTTGACACACATCGTGCTTGTATTTATACTTGAAGCAACACGTTCAACATAGGCATAATATTTTAAGCAATGTGTCGAGCGTGATTAACATTGTAATGAATACTTGTCTAGTAACATAATTATTAGTAAACATTTAGGTAATCACGGATGCATACAACTTCCTAGTGCGCCTCAGTGTATTATTTTGTAACAGGTAGCATTCCGTTGAATGCATGTTCTGAACGTCTGTAGAAAATGTTTATAACTTTTGAACGAACCAAGTGGATAGGAAGACAGAAATGTTACAAATGTAGGAGTGTGAAATTTACCATGATGTTAGTAGCGTAAACATTAAATATGATATCATTGTCTATTATTCTAAATGTGATGGAACACGGACCCTTAGGTACAGAAAAAGCTGGAATAACTGGGAGTAAATAGTGTTTGATTTTAGACGTACATGTTTTCACAGTCACAAAGGTTGAGGCAAATACGGTAGACCATCCTAAATATACCCTGAACGAGTATGTGTGTCTACGTCCGGTTTCCGCTGAGTTACAGTGGAAAATGTGGCGATTTTTCTAACGTTTACTGTCCATTTTTATAACTTATAGCTGCCGAATTGTGCTAGCCATTATTTTCCTTTAAAAGGAACAATATCCTTAGTTATGTGGTACTGAAAATAGCCTTCATGGAGTCTTCATGTACATAACGTTTGTAGAGCTTAATCAAAGAATAACTAGATAAATAATTTATATTACTGTCCTACC
The DNA here is from genome assembly GCF_023897955.1 of Schistocerca gregaria. Taxonomy (NCBI): domain Eukaryota; kingdom Metazoa; phylum Arthropoda; class Insecta; order Orthoptera; family Acrididae; genus Schistocerca; species Schistocerca gregaria. The sequence goes on along the minus strand of NC_064926.1, from coordinate 168,932,979 downwards.
TTCTGGTGAATAGATAGAACAAATGTGTACCCCATCGTAGAAAACGTAAGGAAACATCCGAAACAAATAGAATACGTAAGTATTGTAACTGCAGTATCAGGTGCTCAAAGTACTGGTCTTGGCCGTAAAGCCATTCCTTATAGTGATTCTTAAACGTTTAGTTTCATATGGACCTATTTCTGCGAAGAACGTCTTACAGTGCATTTCCAGTCCTCAGAAGCCGTTGATGTTTGCGTATAGTACTACCTACGATGTGATTCTTAAAAACCGGCACCACACGCTAAAACGATAATGTCATTGATTATTCCCTTCTCGACGATTTTCAACAAACCAGTAGCGCATGTTGCAAAGATTGATTTTTCAATGTTTTGTAAACGATAATTCACTGGAAAATAAAATGTGGCGTAGAAAGATGAGATCACCGGGCAGTTTTCGCGGACGCCATTCGGAAAACTGTAAACGACTTTGAAAGTATTACCATGCAGCTGTTGATGGAGCGAAATATGGCAGGGATAAAATACGTCGCTATTTAGAATTAAGAGAACAATCCTCGTTTCAGATGTAATTTGCACATCGATGCTGGGTTCTAGTGAAATAAACATTGAGTGTTACCGCTGCTAAAATGATATTCACATTTGTCTCGTCAGCGGATGTTCTTCTTCGTTGGCCTATTTTGTTCTTTACACTCCCTATTTCTTTATTTTTTCATGACGTTTGGAAAATGAGATCGTCACTCTTAGGACGGGCGACTTTCGCCGTGAACTAAAATCATTTACTTTCGATAAGGCAGAATATAGGGCAATGAAATAAAATTTGTGTTACAGCTGGGACTTAAACACAGGTCTGCTTACTAGGCAGATGTGCTAACAGCTTCCTACCTAGTACGCTGGAGACCCAGGTTCACGTCTAGACCGTGGCATAAATTTTAATTCAGTAATGTAGCATCTGTCCTTAATGACGATAAAATGAGACTAGTATGTCCCCAGGAAAACGATATTCCGTCAGATAAACCATTTTCTTTTATATGGTTATAAATCTTGATGCATACCACAAATTGTTATCAATAAGATGATTAGTTTAGGACAACGATGTTCATCTTCACACCTAATAAAATACAGTAATGTCATCATTGACAGAAGTAACAACACGAATGATAAACAGTCGTGGCCCTTGAAAGGATTTTTAATAAAATGAATAATTCCTGTTTCGCCTGTTTCGCAGCAGAACCTTACTGCACCTGTGTCTCAGCTGCCCGAATTAAAACCATAACCATTTATTCGGTTGTCGTATATGTTCTGAAAGTCTTCACGAGCAAGTTGTCTAATCAATAAAATAGAAGAGCATGGAGTGATGAGCCTAACGCGCAGAGGTAAACACACGCTTCGTACCTGAGTTTCACGTTAGTTTACATTTAGTACAATATCACATCCTTCTGTACGATTTTTTTTATCCTGATGACGGGACAATGGTTTGCTCGATACAAATTTTTTATATTCAACACATGTCCTTGAAGTCCTTCTAGAAGTCATAGCGCCGCAGTGTGTACGTGACCCTAAAATTTTACATCAGTTATGGTGGTAGAATAGTTTTACCCTCTCAAAAACGGCATCCTGTGTTTGCTGTAATGGACTCTTAACGGATTTCGAAAAGAGAGGGCAGAATCGCGATGTTACGCAAATTACGCCAAAGGTGGCCTGTTTTGAATCTGCACAAGGTGTTCAGCACAAACTTTTAATGGCACTGATATAAATTCTGGCTAGGTTGTCAAATAATTTATTGATTAAATCAGTCGATCAATATTCCCTCTCCAAAAACGGTGCTGGGAAAGGATTCTGTTGAGTACGACTCTTTAACAGGCAAATCCCATTCCAAAAATTTACTATTACTTTTACTTCTTTAAATGGAACACGAAATCGATGGATGCAGTACCATGATATCACCTAAGGTGGCGAAGTGGTTCTCCAGATGCCACCGCTGAGAAAACGCAATTCGAACTTTGGGTGGCTACAGAATCAAGTGAAACCAACCCCACAGGCCGGAGCAGGGCATATTAGCGACAGTACGGAACAATGCGGCATGACCGGTGCTACTTGTTGTCGCCTGTGCTAAATGGAGATACGAGACCATCTTGGAGATCGATGGAAGCACGAGCGCGATGGCCGGATAAGTGAAACTCCTCAGCAACCAGGAATCATCTCCCTCCACTCCTCCCACAGCCCTTCGCCCCGAAGAGAGTGACCGCTCATCTCTGCGAGAACTCTGCCAATATTCACCGATAATCAAAGATTTCCCCAATTGTGACCTTATAAGAATTTGTCTGGACATCCACTGTCTTCCTCCCCAATCGTAGGTGCCAACACCAATCCAGACGGTGACTCCAGAGGTATGTATGTGGTGGAGATCTATCGGCTAATCAGTGGATCTGAGTGCCGATCTCTCCAAAAATCACAAACAAAAGCACGAGCCTCTGAGATGGTGCGTTCCTGCTCAGTACGTGAGGGTTGCTAGAGAAAACTGCCCCCACCATCCTGGGGTCCGGATTCTGTCCCCAGTTCTCAATGACCGTAAGTCCCCTGTGAGCGGCTGTCTTCCTCGCACCCGAAAAGTTGCCGGTCGACTCGTAAGTAAAATGAACTGAAATGGATATGCATGCATCCTACTTCTGGTTACCTACTTTGCTTGACAGTGTAATATGCTATCCAAATAACATTAAGTTCTATGTATTCCAATTGAGATTTCGGAAGTGCCAAATAGGCTAGTTTGATACCCATAATAACTGTATCAAGGCCCCAGAGGCCCTTCCACCTTGCATTGCATCCCCAGCCATACTATTTTTTACCCAGCGTGTGTGTCTCACATGAGAAATGCGGATACCGTGGCACAGTATCAATAAAAAAGGCTCACCTATCAAAGGAAACGAAGGGTTCTATCCAGAAACAAATATTAAGAATTACTAGCCCTGTGTCCATTCATCACAGTTAACACAGACAACAGGGAGACAGCGTCTGGGACACTATACTTACTAATTCAGATTACCACACACATTCAGACAACAGGATGTGCTGGCTGCTGCCCAAGATATTGGAAGAGAATATGCGAGATTGGACCGAGGTCCTTTAAAGTAATGTTCACAATTATCAGAATACAATAACCTTGCAACAGAATAAAATGCATAGTGGTGGAAAGAAACATAGCTCAAAGTGAGCAGAGGATGATGTACATAAAGATTATCACAAAGATGGATGTCTAGTTCGAGTAAGTTGACATCTATAAGATCATATAACAGTATCAGGGAAGATGATCATATTGATAAAAACGTTGAATAACAGTTTATTTCATAGAGAATATTCACAAAAAAAGGCATTTCAACACTACATGACTAATAAAATGCAGAGATTACAAGGCGAAAAAGGTGATTTGATTAGTGAAAGATATAGTAGAAAACATAATACAATAAACATGTGTCATTAAAGATTGTATAAGAGTATAACTACATATGAGTTGAAAGTGGGTTGTGTTTTAGTCGGCGCATCAATCGAATGCCTGTCATAATGGCTATAATGTAAAGAAAGTTCCAGAAACGTACCACAACGGGAAACGTTTCCTTACGCACTGTCTTAAATGCAGTATGATGGGCGAGCTGGTGTTGAGGATGTGGTGAGAGTGGGAGAGGATATTGCAGATGGCAAGCAGTCAAATGTATCACGCCCACTGGAGAGCATTAGGAGTGAAATAAATGTTAAGAATTTCCAGCCCCTTAATTTCTGTTGTCCGGCTGGGCAACCTATTCCTGTTGCACGCCTTTGGTTTGTTTCGCTCATTTCTATTTCGTTATTTTTGCTGGATTGCTTAGTATTCTCTTCGTTTGCCCTTCTCTCCCTTGCACTTCTACTTCAGACAGCAGACATTTAAACGATTCTGTGTTGTCATTGCATCTCCAAACTAAATCTTGCTAATAGTGGGTGGGGCGTTGGCTGAAACAAAACTGAATCATTTCAGACACACTATATGACGAGTCTAAGAACTGATTATTTTCTAAGCAGTGCGTCTCACATTTTGATAGTATTTTTGTATCTGCACGTTTCTAGATACGGCCACATAATTATTTGTTGCTTGAGGCCGTATTGCATTTCTCGCGACCAGAGTGTGGTGTGAAACGCGTTTCTAAATTCCTGGAAGGAGCTGCAGCGTGATGCGACGTCTCTCATTTTCTCCTCGACGACACCCTCTTTGTGAGCATACATACATTACAGCTTCACATTCTGTGACCATGATGTGGGGAGTGATTTACTAAACCGCCCCAGACAAATCTTGGTATGCAGAGTTCTCCCTATCTCTGTGGAGTTATGAAATTTAATGACGGGCAGGAAGAGGTTGTGATCTGCTGCGGATGGTCGTTCAGTGCTTGAACATTTCATTGAGTCTGATTTCTGAACGGTTTCGACATGATGTGCTAAATCATGTCTACAGCGAGCATTGTACGGACCCGAATTACCGCTAAGAGTGGTTGCTGTTGATTCTCGCGTCCATTCGGAACGGATCCCCGAATGGGCACTGATCGCGTTTCTGTTCGAATTGTGCTGGCCGCCGCTTAAACTGGAACCCGCCGGTAAACGCTGAATCTACGGCAACCCGCATAACATCCTGTATATCTTCCCTTACAGTACCTGTTTCGAACGCTTGCTCAACGTGAGACATTCCATCATATATTTTTATGACTTTACTCGAGATCAGCTCGACCATGACCTCGCCTTCTCTTAGGCGACTGGTGAAAATCTTTGTGTTCTGATTTGTTGTTTCGATTCCCGTGCTTAGTTCTTCTGGCTGCAGCGATAGCTAACTTTTTGGCTCCTTTCGCTTCTAATTTAGCTAAACGCGCGTCTCTTTATGGGCTAGTTGCAGTTTATTTTGCTGCTGCAGCGTGTTTCTGTTTTCAATATCTTTTTTCCCAGTTCACTGGTTTCACTGGAAGGTCGCTTTGTAAGTTGTTTGCCGGCCGCGGTGGTCTCGCGGTTCTAGGCGCGCAGTCCGGAACCGTGCGACTGCTACGCTCGCAGGTTCGAATTCTGCCTCGGGCATTGATGTGTGTGATGTCCTTAAGTTAGTTAGGTTTAAGTAGTTCTAAGTTCTAGGGGACTGATGACCACAGCTGTCGAGTCCCATAGTGCTCAGAGCCATTTGAACCATTTTTTTTTAGTTTTTTTGGTAAGTTGTTTGAAATTAGCAACCCGTGTTTTCTCAACCTCCTCCCATTTTATATCAGCTTCATCTTTTCTTTCTTTAGCTCTCTTTAAGATAAATCGAAATAAGATCCTCCGGTCGTTCATATCCCACATTCGTAAGAGGGTAAGCAACTCTGGATTTTTACACGCTATTACGCTCACACCGACTGACTGACCTGTTGTTTGTTTGTAACGGATTATGGACTGTTAAAGTGACCACTAGGTTCCATATGGTGTGGCTCAAAGGAATCCGCACTGTATTAAATGGAGTGTTTTCCACTTTCATGATAAAACTCAGAACAGTGTAAAACACTGGGATGTGGACCCGTCTGCTCCGCCTTCTACAACACCATCTAGTCCCACGAAAAGTCTCCGACTGCTCGATCATAGAATTTGTACTTTTCGCGTGTCCTAAAATCCTCGCCTTATTCCTTATCACCATTCAGAACATAGTGACGCAACTAAGATGCCGCAATACATGAGAGAACGAATCCAAACACTTACCATTCCATTCTCGAACAATAATCAAAGAAACTTTTCAAATCCAAAAATAACACACACTCAATAAGAAATCTTATACAAGTCGCGACGCTGTTCATCACAATGATTTGCCACAATCAAAAACGTGGCGCAGAAACCACGAAACTTTGAGTCACTATGGAAGGCAACACGCTAAATAAAAGGTAAAGGAATTGTAAGGATTAGTACATAGTCGCCACCCACTGAAATCTACAGCGGATCTAAAAACATTTCAGATAATTGTTGAGAGAGAGGAAAATTAATTCAATTATATCAGTGATGATGATGTTTTATTTGTGGAGTGCTCAACCACACGTAGATTAGAGCCCGAACAAAGTCCCAATTCTTACACAGTCTATTTTCTTTTCATATTCCAATCTACTAACTCTCACAAATGATGATGATGATGATGATGATGAAATGATGACAACTGAAACACCCACTGCCCTGGTAGAGATAATCCCCAAAAGACCGGGAATCGAACACTGAACCCCGTGACACAGAGGCAGCAACGCTAGCCGCTAGACCACGAGCTGCGGACAAATTATATCAGGGGTCGCCAATACGTAAAGTATCCACGTGTTCGCTATCGTCGTACCCTTAACTAATACCCAGGGTAGGGGGCCCCATTAGAATGTTATGCAAATCGTTTCCAAGTGGGTTTGTACGGTATCAGCACTAGTTGTCTAACGGGAAGTTGTAATGGCCCTGATATAAATCCTACGTGGGGTGGCTGTCTTCACCTATAATTTATTGAGTGAAGAATTAGTTTATTGAAGGTCCCTTCAAAAATAGTGTAGGTCAGAATTCTGGTGAGTGTGACTGTTTAACAAATGGTTGAAATGGCTCTGAGCACTATGGGACTTAAGTGGTAAGGTCATCAGTCCCCTAGGACTTAGAACTACTTAAACCTAACTAACCTAAAGACATCACACACATCCATGCCCGAGGCAGGATTCGAACCTGTGACCGTAGAGGTCTCTAGATTCCAGACTGTAGCGCCTAGAACCGCAGGGCCACTTCGACCGGCACTGTTTAACAGATAAATACCATGCAGAATGTTACAATTACATTTATTTTCACGAAATGGAACACATAACTGAGCAATAATTTGTACGTGGAAACATCTTGTACGTTAAAGTAAGCCAAGCCAAACATGTACATAGTCTTCACTTGATAGAGGTTTTGACAAGAGCCTAGTACAAACGACACTGCATGCAATGTAGTGTGCTTCTCTGCTGCAAGAAGGGGGGCCAAATAGACTAGGTGAAATGCGTGATATCGATAAGCAAGTGGGTAATCAGATGTAGTACCACTATATAACCGAAGAAGAAAAAGTGGTTCTACAGATGCCAACACTAAGAAACATCACTTCGAATTTTGGATGGCTTAAACAATGAACTGAAACAATAAAGGCTGGAGAAGCGTATGTTACCGATAGTACCGTGCAAGGTGGCATGTATTCGCGACTGCTGCTCCTGGTCAAGAGTACTGCGTGGAGATAGGGCTCTGCCTTGGTGGACGATTGAAAGGCGAGCACGAGAAAAGAAAAAAAAGTCCTTTCTCGGGTGGCCGGACATGTGAAACTACGAATGGAATTACTGTGCAGCGGGGACGGAAATATACAGTGTGTTTCGTTGATCGTGACCGGGCCTAATAGCAAACGAAATAAGCGTGAAACGAGAAAACTTCGAAGAACGAAACTTGTCTACCTTGAAGGGGGAAACCAGATGGCGCTATGGTTGGCCAGCTAGATGGCGCTGCCGTTGGTCACACGAATATAAACGATGTTTTTAAAAATAGGAACCCACATTTTTCATTAGATATTCATGTAGTACGTAAAGAAATAAGAATGTTTTCGTTGGGCCACTTTTTTCGCTCTCTAATAGATGGCGGTGTAATACTCACAAACATACTGCTCACAATTTTAGACGAACAGTTGGTAACAGGTAGGTTTTTAACATTTTTCCAATGTGATTTATGTACCTTTGTGAACTTATCATTTCTGAGAACACATGCTGTTACAGCGTGATTACCTGTAAATACCACATCAATGCAATAAATGATCAAAATGATGTCCGTCAACCTCAATACATTTGGCAATGCGTGTAACGACATTCCTCTCAACAGCAAGTAGTTCGCTTTCCGTAATGTTCGCACATGCATTGACAATGCGCTGACGCATGTTGTCAGGCGTTGTCGGTGGATCACGATAGCCAATATCCTTCAACTTTCCCCGCAGAAAGAAATCCGGGGACTTCAGATCCGGTGAACGTGCGGGCCATGGTGCTTCGACGACCAATCCACCTGTCATGGAATATGCTATTTCAATACCGCTTAAACTGCACTCGAGCTATGTGCCGGACATCCATCATGTTGGAAGTACAACGCCATTCTGTCATGCAGTGAAACATCTTGTAGTAACGTCGGTAGAACATTACCTAGGAAATCAACATACATTGCACAAATTAGATTGCCATCGATAAAATGGTGGGCCAATTATTCTTCCTCCCATAATGCCGCACCATACATTAACCCGCGAAGTTCACTGACGTTCCACTTGTCGCAGCCATCGTGGATTTTCTGTTGCCCAATATTGGCTCTTCTGCCAACACAACACATATTATGCCGGTTTACGTTACCGCAGATGGTAAATGACGCTTCGTCGCTAAATAGAATGCGTGAAAAAAATCTGTCATCGTCCCGTAATTTCTCTTGTGCCCAGTGGCAGATCTGTATACGTCGTTCAAAGTCGCCGCCATGCAATTCCCGGTGCATACAAATATTGTATGGGTGCAATTGATGCTGATGTAGCATTCTCAACGCCGACGTTTATTGAGATTCCCGATTCTCGCGCAATTTGTCTGTTACTGATGTGCGGATTAGACGCCACAGCAGCTAAAACACCTACTTGGGCATCATCATGTGTTGCAGGTCGTGGTTGACGTTTCACATGTGGCTGAACAATTCCTGTTTGCTTAAATAACGTAACTATCCGGCGACCGGTCCGGACACTTAAACAATGTCGTCCAGGATACCGAGCAGCATACATAGCACACGCCCGTTGGCATACTTCCAACACGATATCGACCTTTTCTGCAATTGGTAAGCGGTACTTTTTAACACATCACGAAGCAAATACCGTCCGCACTGGCGGAATGTTACGTGGTACTACGCCCTTATACGTTTGTGACTAATACAGTGCCATCTATCACAAAGCGAAAAAAGTTACCCAACTAAAACATTCATATTTCTTTAGGTACTACACGAATACGTAACAAAAAAGGGGGTCCTATTTTTAAAAACGCCGTTGATATCCGTTTGACCTATGACAGCGCCGTCTAGCGGGCCAACCATAGCGCCATCTGGTCTCCTCCTTCAAGCTAGACGAGTTTCGTTCTGTGTAGTTTCTTCGTTTGATGCATATTTCGTGAGATATTTTGCCCAGTCAGTATCAATGGACCACCCTGTATATGCGCCAGACTCCTACATGGGCAAGGAAGATAGTCCCTCCAGTTATCTCCCGCCCTTCATCCAGAGAGCGACCGCTCTGCTGTTCAAGAACTCGGCCCACCGTCGCCGATTAACATAGCTTTCACCAATTATGACCTTACAACAATTTTATCTACACCGGTATTAATATATTCTGCCAACCTAGGCGCCAATATATTTCCCGCGTGTCGAATTCCGACAGTGATTGCAAATGTGTTCTGACGTAACAGTCGAGCAGCATTCAAAGCCTGTGCAAGGATTTTCCACGCAATGTTTTCTGACGACAGACACCAGCGGAATATGATTATTGGGATGTTACGTGCGACGCCAGTCTGTCAGCTGACCTGCGGAGATCGGCGACCAATTGTCTAAAACGTTCCAGACAACAGCTGTGCTGTGGCGCCGAGCTGGCGCATTCCAGCCCAAACCATGATGATTACACGAGAAGACTGCATCCAGCCATTGTAAAAGTAGTATAAGTGCATCACTCTGGCCGCCGAGAACCGACATCAAAAGAGGAAGCTGTTAACCAGGGTTCGTGCATCTGTCCACAATTTCCAGTGACTTCATGACTCCCCAGCTGCTACCAATGTGGGTGGCTGGCATCCTCACAGCCCAAAAGTTGTCGATAGACTCCAAGGTGAGATGCGTCCAACTCCCATTCATTTACATGCCAGTACATAGCATCCGATTACCTCCTTTGCATGAAAGTGTGAAACACTACCGACATAATATTAATTTGCAAGTATGCAAATTCAGGTTTCAGAAATCCAAGATAGGCTGGTTTGATAGCTCTTAATTAGTGCGTGAAGAGGCCAGAGGGCCTTCGATCTTAAATTCCAGCCTACCGCTCATGAAACATTTCTATTAGTCTATCGGGAAAGGTTTAGGCAACACAATAAATCAACTGATTTTAAAATGCAAGTACAGTAGATATACAATCACGTATATTTCATAGGTAAAATCAAACATGCTGTCAAAAACTCCAGTAATTGTAAAGAAAAAAATGGTTCAAATGGCTCTGAGCACTATGAGACTTAACATCTATCGTCATCAGTCCCCTATAACTTAGAACTACTTAAACCTAACTAACCTAAGGACATCACACACACCCGGTCGCGCGGTTCCAGACTGTAGCGCCTAGAACCGCTCGGCCACTTATAACGCCACAGCTCTTGTGCTGTATGGACTTATTTTGATTTTGTTTTATTTAATTTTACATCTTGGAGCTCCTGTAAATATGTTTGATTGAATAGATGTCACAAAATTGTATACTCTTTTCTTTGTTTAATTTGATGTCATGATTTGATTCTATGTAATGTAGTGTATCTGTCACTTAAGTTCTTTGTCCCATTTGATGGGAACAAAACTTACTGTATCTAATTGTAATTCTGTGTGAATAAATTTTTTGTAGAAATGTCAATATGTGCAAATGCTCTGTTTTATTTAGTGTATTTCTTTACTGTTATGTAAACTGCTGATCCTCACTTAGGGTTCTTTGTTATTCTGTGTGTAAAAGTTGTTGTGGTTCCCCTCGGGGACGGAACTGTGTAGCGCGCGCAAATTGTGGTTTGCCTAGGTAGAAAAGGTGGAACAAGAGTCAGTCATTGGCGAGCCACCAGTCGGGGACGAGCTACGAGTCGGGGACGAGCTACCAAACTGTGCACTGCCATGTAAATGTTGCATATAGTGCTGGTCCCGAGAGAGGCTTTTTCTGCTACTTTCCAATGCCTCGGATGGATGGATAAATAACTGGAAGTGTTCTTGAATCTGTATCTATCATCGCCTCCAAGAAGTGACAGAGTCCAGCAATTCTACCTGTAATTCCACCTACCGACATGCAATCGCCACCACATTGCGCAATAACTGTAATGGAGCACTAGAGCAATGTACAGTGAAAGATCAGCTAAATGGATGTGTTAGCGTGCTCAAATATAAGGTAATTTATAACTGAGTTTATGTACCTACCTTGATTTTGCTCCTTATCATAACACCTCTCAGGTTCCTCTCCTTTTGAACTGAAGTGATTTCCGAGTGTCCCAACTGAATGAACATTAAAGACCAGTGTTTTTGCTAATTAATGCCTCTTGAACGTAGTAAAAAAAAGGAAGTTAATGAAAGTGATTTTCCTAATAAAAATGCTTATTAATTTATTGTTTCCAACTTCAAATTAAGAGTTCGTAGCACTGAGACTTGTAAAGTTTTGCTTCGTAAATGATCTTATTACTTCCTGTTGTAAATCAGAGAAGGTGAGTCAGTATCTTACATATATGTTAATTTTGTGTCTCAGTGTAGTAAAAGTGGAAAACTGCAGTGTAAAACGTTATATACTCAAGTTTACTAAGTGTTTGTCTCTCCTGTGTATTAGAAGTGCTTATTAAATATATAACAGGATCCACAGTTTGTCTATTGGGTTAATACTCGGTAACAAGTAACGGAAAGACCATTAATTATGAAAACCATAATTTCTTTATTGAAATGATAGTGAGAAGCAATCTGTTATTTGATTCCAATTAACTTTCATTTTAAATAGTAAAGTATTTAACTGAGAGAGACTTAACTAGTAATAATAACGTTATTAAGACCATCCAGTTTGTGTAAGCCCTGAAAGTAATAGTGTGTTTCGGTATCAATTACAATTTTGCAAATAGTTTGTGCTTCTCCAGTTGTTAGCTTCAATCTTAAAACATACGTATGTATCTGTTATAATTTTGCAAATAGTTTGTGCTGCTTTAACTGTTAGTTTCAATGTTACCGTAGACATATGTATGTGTCAAGAGTTCACTGCACTCACGTGTGACAAAGTATTGGTTGTGTTTATCCATTGAAGTTACTAATAACTATTTTCTTGAACGAGAATGTTAATCATTCTCTGGCCTACTTAGGCTGGCGACCGTTTTCTTTACCCGTTAAATAATACAGATAGGCAAAATTTTGTTTGTTACTGTTCAAATATTTCCGTAATTCTGACTTTCACTTCCGATAAGCCACCTCCGTTAGATACTACACGGTTAACTCTACAAAATTCCTCTCAGAGGGTAACACTGCTCTGTTGCGTTATACCATAATTGCTTTAATAAGATTGTTTTATTTCACAACCTGCTTTAAGGTTATGGTACAGCAGTGACAGACAGAAGTGTTATACACTCCGATCGTCGCTGGGATCGAATGAAGAGGAGAGCCACGGGTCGTAACACATCTGAAATGTAACGTCCACTGTTCAAAGTGCCATCAATGCGAACAAGAGGTGAGCGAGACGTGTAATCAATACCATCAAGCCGGGTGATACGCCAGTATGAGGATGACGAATACACGCTTCCAGTGTGCATTCACCGCGATGTCCCCAATCACGGATTCGACCATCATGATGCTGTAAAAATAACCTGGATTTACCCGAAAAAATGCTGCTGCAAACGTCGTCGAACTGTTCGAGCAGATGGTTGTTGTCTTGCAAACGTCCACATCTGCTGACTCAGTTACAGCCATGCCAGCCTGTCATGCTGACTGCTAGTGATACGAGGCCGTTGGGATCCAGTACGGCGTTCCGTATTACCATACTGAACCCACCAATTCGACATTTTGCTAACAGTCATTGGATCTCGACCAACGCGACCAGCAATGTCGCGATACGGTAGACCGCAATAGCGATAGGGTACAATAAGACCTGTATCAAAGCCGGAAACGTGATGATACGCATTTCTCCTCCTTACATGAGGCACCACAACAACGTTTCACCAGGCAACGACGGTCAACTGCCGTCTGTGTGTGAGAAATCGTTCGGGAGCTTTCCTCACGTCAGCATGTTTTAGGTGTCACCACCGGCGCCAGTCTTGTGTGAATGCTCTGAAAAGCTAATCATTTGCATATCAGAGCATCTGCTTCCTGTCGGTTAAATTTCGCGTCTGTAGCACGTCAGCTTCATGTTGTTGGAATTTATTTGCCAGTAGTGTATATACATAAAAGAAAGTAAGATTCTTTATAAAAAAAAGTTTCATGCAATAACCACTATGTTTTATTTTAAGTTCTTTTTTCTTTTTAATACACACGACTTCGTCAAAAAGTTACGTGTATAAAATCTCACTCTACGAATTAAGGTGCAATACAACATTAGATTGAATTACAGAATTTGCGAGTTAGACGCAAGACAGAAAGATATGACATTGAACATCTATAGGAACGGCTGCCGCCTTCTGTAGTGGGAAGCATATTGCATGTAACCCAGTTTCCGCGGTTCCATTTCTCGCCACTGGAGCGCCTGCTTGAAATTCAGATGAGAAACAACAAGAAGCTGGAGAAACGAAAGCACGCCCGGGCTGGAATGCGATCTGACCCTTGGTTTCTCCTGGCACATATTCTCCTGTCACAAGCATGTGGGAGCGAACTCACGAGGATGCTTGCAGGAACAATTCGTGCCGGTGAGGTTTTCGCGAATTCTCTTTCTTTAGTAGCTGGAAGGATGATGAAGTAGACAGTTCACCATATGCATAAATTGTCCATCCGCAAAGAAGTAAGCCGCGCAGGGTAGCCACAGGGGCTGAGGTTCGCGTGGCTCCAGCCGTCGGAGGTCGGAGTCCTCCCTCGGGCATGGATGTGTGTGTTGTTCTTAGTGTAAGTTAGTCTAAGAATAAGGCCTGTGCAAGCATTGGCACCGATGGCCTCAGCAGTTGGGTCCCGCAGGAGCTTACCGCCACCACCTCGTCTTCAGACATTTATTATGAGTCGATGTTTAATAAGATGCCAGTCGTAACAGAATTGTGTCTATGAAACAATAGTTGTTAAATTTATCCCAAATCTTGTGATATTATTGATAGAGATCCTTGTGGGATATTGTTGGTGTTACTCGTCTGGCATTTTTGAAGTTGTTAACACCTGATAAATGCAGTATAAAAAAAAATTGCTCTGAGCACTATATGACTTAACATCTATGGTCTTCAGTCCCCTAGAGCTTAGAACTACTTAAACCTAACTAACCTAGGGACAACACACAACACCCAGCCATCACGAGGCAGAGAAAATCCCTGACCCCGCCGGGAATCGAACCCGGGAACCGGGCGCGGGAAGCGAGAACGCTACCGCACGATCACGAGGTGCGGGCAATGCAGTATCAGTTTTATGTTGCTGGTGTGGTCTTCAGTCCGAAGGCTTGTTTGATGCAGCTCACCATGCTGCTCTGTCCTATGCTACCCTCCTCGGAATAACTGCTGCAACCTATATCCGCTTGAACTGGCTTGCTGTATTCGTCTGTAGGCCTCCAACTACAAATTGTACTTCACACTTCCCTTCACTAATTAATCGACGACTCGTCGATTTCTTAGAGTGTGTCTTATCAACCAGTCCCTTCTTGTACTCAAGTTATGTCTTAAATTTCATTTATAGTACTTCCTCATCATTGCGCGATCTACCCATTTAATCATCAGAATTCTTCTGTAGTAACATAATTCAAAGGCTGCTATTAGTTTTTTGTCCCAACTGCTTTATTATACCTCTGCAGTTTTCATTGCATTAAGTACCTCAAAAAGTGGCATTTGTTAGCTAAATGCCGTTCATCCTAGATAAGAGAAATTGATGTCTCACAATATTAATGTGTTTCATCATCGTCACTCGTTGGAATATATGTTGTAGTTGCTTTATCTATTATTATTTAATTTCGATTATGTACTCTCTTCCTACTTTATATACTACACACCTCAGTATATAAAAGGAAACACCCCGACTGAGTGACATGCTAACTGACTCACCGTCACCCATTCCAAACCGCCAAGGATAGAAATTTGAAATTTTATTTAGTATATAGTAAGAAACGATCAAGAAGGAATTTTTCGAAAGTACGCCCCTTAGGGGTTGTAATAAGGGCGGATAGATTTTCTTCAAAATACGTCTCTATTAAGCCAATCTGGACTCTATAACAACGACAATTGCTACTTGATTTCTGACAGGAATAACCAAACACATATTTCAGCATCATTGAAAATTTAATCCCTGCGGGATGAAATTGTGAGTGAAAGTTATTGAAAAGTAAATCATTAATCAAAAAAAACTACTCCAGCAGTGTTAAAGCTACACGCATGAAAACTGGTATTTGACTTCTCGATTAGAAAACAAAACTTATTTCAATGTTTCGGGAAATTCAACCCCAAACTGGGGTAAAATAGGAAATGAGGTTTTTTATGAAAATATTTTGTTACCGTAAAACATTTTGGATCTAAATTATTATGTGAAAAATGGTTTTTACTTCAAAAGAATTACATGTTAGGCGATGGAAGTTTCTATGTAAATATCACCACAAGAATTCAAGCGACAGGATTAACAATAACTTTCGACTCCAACTATCAGAAACGTTTTTTGGTCGTAAGGATATTCGAAAACGACCATGTTTCTATGGCCTTAATTAACGTGATAACTTCAGAGTTGCGCTTTGTGAACGTTATAACCATACGACTGTAAAAATCAAAACGAAAGATAAAATACATCTGTACAGACCATACAGTCCATGCGAGCAAATCAGCAGTTGCTCTGCGAGTTACAGATAAGAGCGACACATTTCTTGTATTTTAATTACTCCGTGTGTAGTGGCGGATATTACTAAATGGCGTCCGCAGTTACAAAAAAAGTCTTTCTCCCAGTGATGAATAATAACGGTATTCTCTGGAATCGTCTAGTTCTCCAGCAAGAGGGTAACAAAATAATACACGAAGTGGAAAAAAAGTCATTGTCCTATTTACTATGGGTGATAATGCGTATATAACGTTACACACAGGTATGAAATCTTAGTACAGTATAGGCAGTAGTTGAGACATTGCACAGCTTTTTGTACATGTTTACCTTCTGCACAAGGCTACAATACAGACAAATACCTTCAGAAAAAATTTATTATCAAATAAATTTACTTGGATGTTCACAAATTACTCGTCTTCAGAAACGCTTTTCTTGGACTTACGAGTCTACGTTTTATATCTGCTCTACTTCGGCGATCGTCAGGTATTTTATTACACAAATAGCAAAACGTATCTACTACATTAAGTTTCCTGTTTCCTGATCTAGTTTCTTTATCATCGCTTGATTTCATTCACATATTCCTTCACTTGCGTTATGCGTTTGTTGGTGTCCATCGTATATCTTGCTTTCAAGATACTGTCCATTTCGTTTAATAGCTCTGGCAAGTCCTTTACTGTCTCGGACAGAATTAAAATGTCATCGAGAAACCTCAAAGAAATTAAAATATTAAATATCTTTTAGATTAATACAGTACAGGAGACGCAAAATAAAAATTTCATTTAATATATTTTTATTGTTTTGTATGTTCGCTGAAACTGCTGACGAACAACGTGTGCAGACTGCCGAACGTGACATTTTCAGATAAGCCAAATAGACATTTCTCGCCGAGAATACCGAGGGAATTGCTCTCCACGAACAATTCGAGTTAGAGGAAGGATTGATATAAGGTCCTCGGAGTAATCGTCAGTAACAAAACACCTTTCCTGGTGGAATTTTGGTCAATATTTGTCAAAACATAATTCTTGGTCATCCATATTGCTTTAGTCATTTTGAATTTTGAAAATCTAACATTACATGTCTGTTCAGCGACATCAAAAATATATATTAACCTATAGTTTTTATACAAATTGAACTAATAATACATATCTATAAACAATACATAATACATATCTTTAAACAAGTTTTTCTCGAGAAACGATTTGTTGTACCTGCGTGTAGTATAAAATAAAAACGGTTCAAACTATTAACTTCTATCTTTGTCCTCAGAGAAGTAAACACTTTCTTCGGAGCTTATATATACAATATATAAAAGTAATTCATTTTAACAACTTTTTGTGAAGCCTTGTTGGAGTGAACGAAATACCAAAAAATGAACTCATAGTGCAATTGGCATCATATTGTTAAATGCAAGGTTATTTCATTCAGGATAACTATAAGCTTTCATTAATTTAATGTGGTGTAGACGGGAGATATCTTTTTTTCTTATCAAATAACTCCTTAGGGTCTACACTGCATGCAATCTGTATACTTCAAACATGTAGGCCCTTGATCAAATCATAATTACGGGCGCCATTTTGTTTCCTGTATTGAAAATCTAAAACGAAATTCACCGTATGATGAGTCATAGTCCATGAACAAATCCTTTGTATGTCTTTTCATTGTCTTAAAAATTTCCAAACTCTGGCTATTTTTAGCTCATTTGAATAAGAACCTGGCCTTGCGTCGGGGTGGAGTTGGCGGGACTTGTTTTGCGGTTTACTTAATGTCCAGCTACCTCAGCGTCCATTTACCATCCGTTGCTGTGCATTCGTAATTAATATGTAGACGATGAGCAAATCAGTGTTGAAAAAAATGAATACACCGTCCATACTTATGATTACAAATTCTGCGTAACTCAAGTAACAAGATAAACCTGTAAATCTCTATGAATAATAGGGAAAGTGGGTGCTCCCTCCCTTCATTGGAAATGTTTTTTTGTATATACTCATGTTTTATTACGGTCCTTCTCATTTATTGTGTCACCGAGCCCACATTTACGTTGGTAGTACACCTACTACTAGTTCGTGCAGCTTATATCACACGTAAGACAGCCAGAAATGTGCCATGTCCAACACGAAATATTACGAGATTCACACAGGCAACACACTGTTACAAAACGAGTTCACATTCGGTCCTTTTCAGTGGATTCTTCGAAAGGAGATGCTCACCAAAATGTTCTGTACATGCACACGGAACACGCCACGCAGAATATTCATAAAGGCCGATAGCTTCACACACGGTTTATTCTGCAACCAACATTCCAAAATCTCTCAAAACATCACTGAAATGTCCTTAATCTCATCTACTAGCATGGCGACATAAACAGAGCGTGGTTTAACCACCAGTTCTTCAGCTTACAGATAACTTTTTCGGACGTATTTAACATAAAATTCTCGTCCGACCGCGAGTTCACGACTGACTGAATGCCGCCGTTCACATGGCATATAACTCATTCAATTACGCGGGAAACACTTTTCTTTCATTGGTTGATCAAAATGATCATCCAATCAGATTAACCTTTCATGGTCAATTTCGGGCGCAAACCACTTTCCTCCAATCAGCTTTCGCAGATGCATCTACGTCATTTCACATTGCAAAATTGCACAAAATTTTCCTCAAAACCAAACGAAACGAAAGTCAAAAGACAACTATGCTTGAAATATACTTTAGAACTAAGTATCCTCTTACTATCTTTCTGGCTGCCTTATTATAAAAGCAAATGCTTCTAGACATACGTCATCCACCAGCTAGGGAGATTCAACATTTTCAGGACACCCTGGTTACGTAACACTTGCTAATTACGGATTGTATAATACATTGTAAAATTGAAATTTGATGTATGTCCCCACATACAAAATCACATTCACTCTCATATATTCCCACTATTACAAAAAATATAAATATAAACTTTTAAACTATTATTTTCCTTATGAAATCAAAATTATTAGAAGTTTAGAATAAAATTCCTTAAAAATAACTTGTGCACACTAAGAGTCCTGTTAGTATTTTGAAAAACCTAAACTGTCGCAATTCCTGTGTGAATTTTCTTTACAAAGTGTCGGTTAAGTACTTTTTAATAGGTTTTCTCATATTTTACAAACTATTAAAGATAACCTTATGAAAATTTTACACATTGTTCTTCTAAATTATAAAAGTTCTTACACCAAATTAGGAAACAAACAGATCATATTTATTATAGCTATACAGTTTCTTAGATGAGATGAATAAGTGATCTTAGTACGCTCTTCACAGAGCCGTTCTCACGGTTCGCACACCGCAGCAGATGGCATTATGATACCAGCAGCCGACTACAAAACGGCCGCGGCTGCAGGCTTCATTGCCAGCTTCCAGTACAGCTTGACACAACAGAATAAAACTTACGGCAATACTCTGCAGCCATGCAAATAGCTGCGAAGTTACAACATTAAATGGAAACAGTGAAATTATTACCTTTTTAAGCAATCCGTAACACAATGCTGAATGAAGGTGTTACTCTGTTTACATCACTCTGTAGCACATAGTTTGCTTGAAATCAGTCTTTACAATACAAGACTTAAAACAATGGACATGGTACATGAGTATACAGGAACGTGCATCTTAAGCATATCACTTTTCAGTGTATACCCGGTTCCTCATATTGCATTCAGATACATTTGTTTTTGGAATCTTTGTAAAGGTTCAGCGAGATACATTATAAGTGACCAAACAATTGGGTCTATTCCATTGTATTTTTACGACATTCACTTTTATTCTTTCGATTTCAGAATATAATATCTCCTTCTTATGGATGTGTGTCCTCCTACTCTTCGCCCTGGTATCTTGCCGGAGAGCATGGGACAACCAGCCGAAAAAATCGACAGCACAACACCGTCTGCCATCGTTGTTACATTGGGATACATAGCTTGTGGTACAGCTTCGGTATCATGTAGACAGGAATTTGTAAAGAGCCAAAATTCTTTGGTAGACATTAGAGGCAAACATGTCGCCATAACTGATTACGGGGATAATTTACAGACCGATGTAGGAATAAATAAGTGATGTCGTTGTAATGCATTTTCTTATGGCTATACATTGCTGTACATGTATTTCCGTAGAAAACGCGAGGGGTGCAAAGGACGCCGTTTATTCAGTGGTTTCGAATGTTCCAAGCAAGAAGCATCCTGAGCTGCAAAGATATTACTGAAAGCATCAGCTGGCCGCAATCTGAAGTCACGGCGGGATATCACGACAATATGAAATTGTTAAAAGTGCTAATGACGCTATTCGCTTATGCGTTGTAATTGGTTGGTCAATGGTTTTCATGGTTTGAATAGAGAGCAGAGCGCTGAGTGAGGAATAGCTTTGATCAGGTCGGAGATACCTTATGTGACCTTGGATGAACTCGAAGTCAGTGGTGCATGTCAGCGAAGGTGATGAATGTTCACCCAAAGTCGTGATCGTAGAAATACTGTGTGCTAATTTGTCAAAGATTAGTATGGGTTCCAGGTGTGAAGTAGTCTTGAGCAGCTGCGATATTAAGACGGCATTAAACCGTAGGACAGATCTACACATCCCATTCCTGTTTAAAAGTGCGTCAATAAATAATTGAATCCTTAGGAGTTTCGTAGTGAATTTTGTGGTTTTGAATTGGTGGAATTATTTAATCTGAGTGGGATGCGACTAGTGTTCTGATATTCTGGAATAGACGTCTCTCCCAAAATCCTCTTACGGTGAAGAGTTGTGCCTGATTATACTGCAGGGTTGATTGCATGGAAGCTGCTGTGAGTGTGTAGTGACCAGTCATTTACGTATAATAGTGAAGGCCTACATCATTCATAACGATTGGGGGCCCATTGATTTATGATGGATTATAACTGGCTTCACTGCGTAACTGCTAGAGAAGCATGTGGGAAAATAGGCAGAGTGATAAGGCATGGAATGAGAAGGTTCTCCAGAGGATCGGTGAGGAAATGGATACAACGAAAACACCGACAAGAAGAACGAACAGAGTGATAGGACATCTCTTAAGATGTGAGGGAATAGGTTACGTGGTACTAGATGGAGCTATAGAGGATAAAACTGTTGAGGAAGACACAGATTGGAATAAATCTGGCAACTAATCGAGGATCCAGGTTGCTATTGTTGGTCTTAGAAGAAAAGGTTGGCACAGGAGGGGAATTGGCAATGGGCCGCATCAAACCAGTCAGAAGACTGATGAACCGAAACAAAATAAACAGAATAAAAATTGGCACAAAATTGTGTAAAGATTCTCTCCTGATTTCATTATGATATTGGGCATAGTATATGAACAATTAAAACGATCAGCGAACAGTGTCATTAACCACTTAAGGGAATAATCACTGGAGAGTGTTCGAGGTGTTGAACAGTTCACTGGCTGTGAGTTAGTAAGGGGCAGAGATATATTCCAACAAATGTAAAATTTAGGATCATTGTTCTTTTCTGATTATTTGGTGTTTAGCTCGTTCTTTTGGGGCACACGTTGTGATTGGTTTTTCTGCATCTACACGGGTACTC
The DNA here is from genome assembly GCF_023897955.1 of Schistocerca gregaria. NCBI lineage: Eukaryota > Metazoa > Arthropoda > Insecta > Orthoptera > Acrididae > Schistocerca > Schistocerca gregaria. The sequence continues at coordinate 168,911,698 of NC_064926.1, read as the reverse complement.
TGCAAATCACACCTAAGTGCTTGCCCCTTTAAGAAATAGAAAACCAGTAATTTCAAAAAAAAAATAATAGCTAATATTTCCGATTTCTTCATTTTGCCTCGCAAGTTAGTAAAAAAATTATATCACAGTCTATTGGGAATATCCATGGAAGCAGTAGAAGGAGAACATAAAAGAACAAGAAAAGAGGGATTGTCAAATGTACATGAGTAGTCAAGGAATAATATAGCTCTCGTCACAACAATTGTTGTTCTGACTCTCAGTATTCTGATCAGAAATAAGAAGATCACGATACATTTGTCACGTCCTAACAATCTTTAAGACTTTTGAAGTGGACTCACTGAATGTAACACCGCTTCAGATACTTTGTGACTATAAGGTTGTTGCGACCGTTTAGGAATAATCCGCATCGGGAAGGAGAGACATACTTTACATTTTAATAAAAAAATTAACTCATTTTGTTTGTAGAACTTCATCTTGAGCATAGCAATACAAAGCCAATATATATTTTATACTTTATTCCAGGAGGTGGCAACTACTAACGTCAAATTACAATGTGACAGGACATACCTGTGTGTACTATTACATTGCCTTGATGACAGGAATGTTGGACGATAGCATTGGCAGTATTATGGTGGGTCATAGTTTCCTTCATGTATCTCATTACGATGTACATGAAACAAGTCATAAAGCCTACGTCAATTTGATTCAATACGGTTAATATGCTGGTCTCTATAACCTCTATGGGGACTTAGTTGACTACCGTTGTTTACATACAAGAAAAACAAGAGGTGGCAAATCAATAAGAAACAAGCAAATCAGTCAATATAAACCACTTTAAAACGTAATTTAAACTGCTAAAGATAACAGAGGGACGGAAATGTTTCGTCAAGGCATGTACAGTTAGTGAAAAGACAAACCTGCGTACTACGTTTTTTAATCTTAAATATTAGCTAGCATAGTGAGAGCGGTCACCGACACATCAGCGTTGTTTCCAATTCACTTTATAGTTTATAACTCATATTTGAGTTAAGAGCTCGCTTTTGGTAGCCATTTTTCTGCTTCGCGTTTGACACCGGCTGCACAAACACTGCACAACCCCCCTATCGCAATGCACTGTGTTTATCATGCACGTTTTCGGAATAAAACCTCTTTGCGTACTGTGGAAACGTGTGTACAAGTTATATGTTCAGTGACTCGTTCCGTTGCGTTCGAGAGGGTTCATACAGTATATTCATCATCATGTGTGTGCTACAAATGAATCTTCAATCACAAACCTCACACCCGGAACCAGGTCCTTCACCGTAAGACAGGCTTCGCGCTATTCACATTGTTCAAATGGCTCTGAGCACTATGTAACTAAACATCTGAGGTCATCAGTCCTCTATACTTAGAACTACTTAAACCTAACTAACCTAAGGACATCACACACATAGTTGTGGCTACCCATAAGACAATAAATGTAGCAACGGAAGTAGACTCTTCGGTCAATGGGAACAGCTCCATGCGACGGTAGTATCATTAGTTGAGCTAATTAGCCCTGAACGATAGTTGTATGTGCACGATTTCTTCTCTGTATCGTGGTGTCAATAATAAAGTGCAAAGTTATATCCTCCTGTCGCTGCGAGAATTCCTACCTGGAGCCGGCCGGAGTGGTCGTACGGTCCCAGGCGCTACAGTCTGGAGCCGAGTGACCGCTACGGTCGCAGGTTCGAATCCTGCGTCGGACATGGATGTGTGTGGTGTCCTTAGATTAGTTAGGTTTAAGTAGTTCTAAGTTCTAGGCAACTGATGACCTCAGAAGTTAAGTCGCATAGTGCTCAGAGCCCTTTGAACCGTTTCAACCTACCTGGATCCAATGCATAGGAGGCGCCGCAGCGAACATCAACAGCTACTTTCCTCACTCGGTATACGCTGCCTGATCATTAACTTCCCGACAACTGGGCCATTACACAATTTCAGTGGTAGTGAGCTAGAGGTAGAAGAATTTGACTTCCACGGTGCTTCACTTAGTGTTCCTAACCAGCAGGAAGAATCACCATTATGTTTTCAGAGCCATATCTTCGATGAATTCTGTACATACGTTTGTAATACCTGGCGCAATGGGGCGTTTCTTAATAACAACGTCTAATTCCTGGTAGAACTTTCCACAGCATTGGAAGTAGGTGGTAGTGAGCATGTGGTAGAACAGTTCCCAGTGTCTTCATTAAAGTGGCTCTGTAGTGATATGAAGGAGTCCTGTAGTGGCATCTGTGCGAAGACAGACGTGATGTTGAAACAGATCATGAAGTTACGCTAGTCCAGATGTATCCCTTGGAACACCTTCTTAAACCCAGTTGAGTTTCTGACATGGTGCAAGTAAGTGTGTCAGATGTTCTGCTATTCTATATGTTAGTGAACTTATTGTGTCCAATACTGGGCACAGTGGAACCCCTTTTTGTGTATCTTTGGGAGTCCATATACCGACCCTCAGGGATGCACCTTTCTGACCATATCCTTGTCCATTCCTGAGTTGTTTACAGACACGAGAAATTTGGCACGGACTTCAATGCGAAATCCGTTTAATAGGTTCCACAGCGAAGTCTTGTCTAGAAATTGGGTAGAAAATCCGAAGAAATTCTGGTCGTATGTAAAGTACACAAGCGGCAAGACGCAGTCAATACCTTCGCTGCGCAGGGCCGATGGTACTGTTACCGACGACTGTATGCTACAGCGGAGTTATTTAACGCAGTTTTCCGAAATTCCTGCACCAGGAAAGACGAATGGAATATTCCACAATTTGAAACATGAACAGCTGCTAGCATGAGTTTCATAGAAGTACATACCTTAGGGGTTGCGAAGCAACTCAAATCGCTTGATACGGGCAAGTCTTCAGGTACAGATTGTATACCGATTAGGTTCCTTTCAGATTACGCTGATACAATAGCTCCCTACTTCTCAATCATATACAACCGCTCGCTCACCGATAGACCTATACCTGCAGATTGGAAAATTGCGCAGGTCGCACCAGTGTTTAAGAAGGGTAGTACGAGTAACCCATCGAACTACAGACCTGTATCACTAACGTTGGTTTGTAGTAGGGTTTTGGAGCATATACTGCGTTCAAACATTATGAATCACATTGAAGGGAGCGATCTATTGATACGTAATCAGCATGGTTTCAGAAAACATCGTTCTTGTGCAACGCAGCCAGTTCTTTATTCGCATGAAGTAATGGCAGCTATCGACAGGGGATCTCAAGTTGATTCCGTATTTCTAGATTTCCGGAAAGCTTTTGACACCGTTCCTCACAAGCGACTTCTGATGAAGCTGCGGGCCTATGGGGTATCGTCTCAGTTGTGCGACTGGATTCGTGATTTCCTGTCAGGAAGGTAGCAGTTCGTAGTAATAGACAGCAAATCATGAAGTAAAACTGAATTATCAGGTGTTCCCCAGGGATGCGTCCTTGGACCTCTGCTGTTCCTGATCTATATAAGTGACCTGGGTGACAATCTGAGCAGTTCTCTTAGGTTGTTCACAGATGATGCTGTAATTTACCGTCCAGTAAGGTCATCCGAAGACGAGTATCGGTTGCAAAGCGATTTAGAAACGACTGCTGTATGGGGTGGCAGATGGCAGTTGACGCTAAATAACGAAAAGTGTGAGGTGAATTCGATTACTCAATAAAAAGTACAATTCTCAAGGCTGTCAATTCAACTAAATACCTACGTGTAAAATTAACGAACAACTTCACTTGGAAAGACCACATAGATAATATTGTGGGGAAGGCGAGCCAAAGGTAGCGTTCCATTGGCAGGAGACTTAGAAGATGCAACAAGTCCACTAAAGAGACAGTTTTCACTGCTGTCGTTCGTCCTCTGTTAGAATATTGCTGCGCGGTGTGGGATCCTTACCAGGTGGGATTGACGGAGGTCATCGAAAGCGCGCAGAAAAGGGCAGGTCGGTTTGTATTGTTACGTAATAGGGGAGAGAGTGTGGCAGATATGATACGCGACTTGGGATGGAAGTCATTAAAGCAAAGACGTTTTTCGTCGCGGCGAGATCTATTTACGAAATTTCAGTCACCAACTTTCTCTTCCGAATGCGAAAATTTTTGTTGAGCCCAACCTACATAGGTAGGAATGATCATCAAAATAAAATAATGGAAATCAGAGCTCGAACAGAAAGATTTAGGTGTTCATTTTTCCCGCGCCCTGTTCGGGAGTGGAATGGTAGGTAGATAGTATGATTGTGGTTCGATGAACTCTCTGCCAAGCACTTGAATGTCAATTGCAGAGTAATCATGTAGATGTAGTGGAGTGAGGTGGTCTTCCTAATCACAGCTCGTGCATGATTCTTCCCTACTAGCTTGTAAGATGGGTCTGTAGTAGCATTTCCTCTTCTGCCAGTAAACAACAGATCGTAACAGGACAGCTGCTAGGACGACTGCGTCTTCGTCCTCTCTCCCTGCTTTCTGCTGAGGTGATGTTGGTTTCTGCCATTTTTGCTTTGTCATTTTTGCAAGCCTCGCTTTTCACCTCCTCCAGACACTTTAGCAACACGCACTGGCCCAATACGAAGTCCCAGGGTGCTCGTCGACAGAACCGGCATCATTTTTCTTTCATCCAGGACGTCCACTGATTGTCACTTTACAGCTGCACCGGAACCCGAGGCATCAGAGTTGTCGAGTCCACGTTTCGCCGTATTTACCGTTACTCGTACCCTTCAGCTCCGCCACATCGGCTCCCACACGAGACTAACCACGCCAGTTTCCTGAACATACCTTCAATATCACAACTACCATCACGGAGACCAAGGAGGGGAAAAAAGCCACTGTACACTCCATGTGTACACTGGGTGGAGTCATTCCAGAAATAGAAATGGTCCTTCGGCATGCCCTGAAGAGCAAAGGACACAGCCAGCTGCAGGTGGTGACTCACGTCGGTACCATTGATGTGTGTCTCTTAAGATCAGAAGAAATTCTCTCTGGTTTCGAGCGACTAACAGAGATGGTAAAGGCAACCACTCTTGCTTCCGAGATGAAAGCAGAGTTCACCAGTTGCAGACCTTTGTTATAAAGCCACGTGGATTTTATGAATCACAGACGTAGACGGTTCTATGACCGTGTAGGCTACAGATTCTTCTATTGCCTTATTTGTTGGTGGTAGGGTAGCAGGAGCTGTGTGTCGTTCACTTGGCACTTCTCGGGTAAATAGAAAATGTACTCCAAAGGGTGGAGTGGAGCATACTAAGAACGTAGGTGCAGGAACCACTGGTCCAAATGTTGTAAACTGTCGTAGCTGTGCTGTGAAAGTACCAGAGCTCCAAGCCCTAATAGAAAGTACAGATGCTTAAATCGTTATACTTACTGAAAGCTGGCTGAAGCCTGAGATATATTCAGCTGAAGTTTTGGAGAAGAACCTAACGGCGAGCCAACTGGGTAGGCTAAACACAGCTGGCAGTGGCGTGTTTGTTGTTGTCATAAGTAGGTCATCTTGTAGCGGAATTGGAGCAGATTGATCCTCTGAGTTATTATGGGCAGAGTTCATTCTTGGCAACCGGCATAAAATAGTAATTGGCACGTTTTCCCGACCTCCCAACTCAGGTGATCCATTTACTGAAAGGTTCAAATAAAACTTAAAGTAAGTTTAATTTCAGAAAGAAACGTACCAGACTGAAACAATTACAGTGAGTTGGGACTTTAGTTACTCTTCGATATATTTACAAAAATACATGTTTAAATCCGGAAGCACGCAAAAAACATCATCCGACACTGTGCTGAACGCATTATCTGAATATTATTACGAACAACTTGTTCCTGATCCAACACGAATAGTAAACGGTTGTGAAAACACACTTGCAAAAAAAAAAAATCCTGAGCTAATAAGGACAGAAGGATTAGCGAACACAGGGTTGTCCTAGAGAGACTGGATATTGTAACCCAAAAATTCTACAAAACTGAACGAAAAATATACCTCTTCAAAAAAGCAGATAAAAGTTCACTTGACACCTTCCTGAGAGAAAATTTACACACCTTCCACACTAACAGTGTAAGTGTGGATCAGATGTGGCTTGAATTCAAAGACATAGTATCTAAAGCAATTGATTTATACCAAATAAATTAACAAACGATGGAACTGATTTCCCTTGGAACACAGAACGGGTCGGAACACTATTGCATAAACATCGAAAAAGTCATGCCAAATTTAAACGAACGCCAAATTTCCAAGATGGTGATATCTTCAGTAATTAAGCGCGGACTTCAATGAAAATGCTTACAGTAGTTTCCACAACGAAAGTTTATCACTAAACCTGGTAGCAAATTCATAGAAATTCTGGTAGTATGTGCAGAATGCTAGCGGCAAGAGACAATCAATGCCATCTCTGCCCGATGGCAATGGAAATGCTATCGACGAAACGAAAGAGGAGTTTACTAAACGCAACCTTTCGAAATTCGTTTACCGAAAAAGACGAAGTAAATATTCCAGAAGTATAATTAAGACTAGCTGCCAACACGGGGAACTTAGAACTGGATATCCTCGGAATAGAGAAGCAACTTAAATCACTTGATCAAAGCAAATCTTCTGGAGCAAAATGTATACCAGTTAGTTTCCTTTCAGAGTATGATGTAATACCTCCATACTTAACAATCGCATACAAAAGTTCTCTCGACGAAAGATCAGTACCTAAAGACTTGAAAGTTGCACAGGTCACACCAATATTCAAAAGAGGTATTAGGAGTATGCCAACAAATTACAGGCCCATATCATTCAGCAGGGTGTTCGAACATATATTGTGTTCGAACATTATGAATTACATCGAAGAGAACGGTCTATTGACACACAGTCAACACGGACTTTACACAAAAAAAAATCTTTCTTGTGAAACACAACTAGCTCTTCACACACATGGAGTGCTGAGTGCTTTTGACAAGGGGTTTCAAATAAATTCCGTATTTCTAGATTTCCAAAAGGCTGTAGACACTGTAACTCACAAGCGGCTTGTAGTAAAATCGCATGCTTATGGAATTTCGTCTCAGATACGTGACCGGATCGTGATTTCATGTCAGATAGGTAACAGTTCGTAGTAACTGACGGAAAGCCATGCACTGAAACAGAAGGTCGTGTTATAGATCCTCTTTTCGATCTATATAAATTATTTAGGGGACAATGTCAGCAACCGTCTGAGACTGTGTGTAAATGATGCTCTCGTTTATCGTCTAGTAAACTCATGAAATTGAAACAAATTGCAAACGATTTAGAAAAGATATCAGAATGGTACAAAAATTGGTAATCGTTTTTAAATAATGAAAACTGTGTGGTCATCCACATGAGTGCTAAAAGGAATCCGTTAAACTTCGGTTACACGATAAATCATCTGGTCTAAAGACCGTAAATTTAACTAAACACCAAGAAATTACAATCACGAACAATTTAAATTGGAAAGAACATGTAGAAAAAGTTGTGGGGAAGGCAAACCAATGACTGAGTTTTCTTAGCTGAACACTTAGAAAATTTAGCAGGTCTACTAAAGAGTCTGCCTACACTACGCTTGTCCGTCCTCTTTAGGAGTAATTCAAATGGTTCAAATGGCTCCGAGTACTATGGGACTTAACATCTGTGGTCATCAGTCCCCTAGAACTTAGAACTACTTAAACCTAACTAACCGAAGGACACCACACACATCCATGCCCGAGGCAGGTTTCGAACCTGCGACCGTAGCGGTCACGCGGTTCCAGACTGAAGCGCCTGGAACCGTACGGCCGCACCGGCCGGCCTTTTGGAGTACTGCCGCGATGTGCTGTCCTTCCCAGACAAGATTACCGGAGTACATCGAAAAATTTCAAGGAAGGTCTACACCTTTTGTATTATCGCGAAACAAGGGAGTGAGAGGAACGGACATGATACAAAATTTGCGATGGACACCAGTAAAACAAAGGCATTTCTCGTTGCGACGAAACCTTCTTACGAAATTTCAATCACACCCCCTACTTTCTCCTTCGAATGCGAAAATATTTTGTTGACTCCTATCTACACAGGGAGAAACGACCATTATAATAAAATAAGAAAAATTATAATTTCCACGAAAAGATGTAGCTGTTCGTTTCTTCCGCGAGCTCTTCGAGAGGAGAATAATAGAGAATAATTTTTAAGGTGGTTCTATGAACCCTATGCCAGGGACTTAAGTGCTATTTGCAGAGTATCCATGTAATTGTAGATGTAGATGCTGTAGATATTACTACTAGAGGGTCATTTTTAGTAATTTTTAAGGTTAGAACCGATTTGTAATGGACTAAGACAAGCTTTACTAATGAACGTAAATTGCAGCACCAACTACAATATACACAATCTTTCACTTTTCAACATAATCACTAAGAACATTTACACACTTGTCTAGTTGTGCAAACAGCTTTTTGATCAGAAAATGAAACAACACTGCCACCAGATCATTAAACCAGTTAGTTTCTATCATGATGTCATCATTTTCTATGCACTTTCCACCAAAAAGTTCCTTCAGGTTTGGAAGCAGGTGAATGTCTGATTGTGCTAGGTCAGTGCTGTATGGTGGATGATCTGCTAATTCCCAATGAAACTTGTCCAGTTGCGTGTTCATTCTTGCCGTTGCGCGAGGTCGAGCATTGTCGTAAAGCAGAGCAGCTCTGCTGGAAAAGTAGTCCCCGCCGATGATTGTGAATAGTGCTCCTAAGCTTTCGTAATGTTTCGCAGCACCTCTCAGTAGTTATTGTCATTCCTCTTGGAAAAAATATAAAAGAAGAATGATTTTCAGTTGTTAATGTTCCGTCTAAATTTTCGTGGTTTGGCCGCGGAGTTTGTGTGATATCTCTCATTGGATTGATGTCTGTTCTCTGGAGTATAGTACGCAATCCACGTTTCGTCACCAGTCGCAATGTGACAAAAGAACTCGTCACCATCCTGATGATAGCTCTCCATCACGGACAAAGAATGAGTCATTCGCTTTGTTTTGTGCTCTTCTTTAAAAATTTTCGGTACCCATCTCACTCACAATTTGTTGTAGAGAAGTTCCTCAAGACAAACGTGATCAACCACTGATCTTGATTCCTGAGGAAACTTCTGATGCAGCTCGTTAGCAGTGAGGAGCCTGTTTGGCGAACTGCGTCATCAACATTTTGTGTCAAGTTTTCATTCATGACAGTAGACCGCTCAGGTAGTTCTTCATGAACACTTCTTCTTCCTTCACTAAACAGCCTACACCACTTGCGCAAATTTCTATCATTCATTACATTGCCACCTACTCCCTTCGAAATCTACATCGTTTCATCTTTCACTATTGGCACAGATGTACAGAAATGACTCAGAATAGTAGAAGAAAAATTTAATTCTGAAGTAAACTATTTTACTTACACATCACCTACGCCCTTGTTTACCTATTATCCACTTTGCTACATTTCATCTACATTGTCTCCATATGTCTTTCGTACTTTAAGTTTCCCTAGATTGTGACATGGCCGGCCGAAGTGGCCGTGCGGTTCTAGGCGCTGCAGTCTGGAACCGCGAGACCGCTACGGTAGCAGGTTCGTATCTTGCCTTGGGCATGGATGTGTGTGATGTCCTTAGTTTAGTTAGGTTTAACTAGTTCTAAGTTCTAGGAGAGTAATGACCTCAGAAATAGGGTCTCATGGTGCTCAGAGCCATTTTTTGTGACATAGGGTCACATTATCTATTCATGCGTTTTCATGTTCTTCTGAGAAATTTTCTCCTTGGAAGTCCTCCAAATCTTCTAATTGCGTTTCACTTCTTCTGTGACGATTGGGCTGTGACAAAATCTTTTGAAAACATAAAGTTTCTTCAGGCGTTACATTAATATCTTACTCGGCTAACATCCCTTCTGACTTCTCTCGGCATGATATAATGCCTCTTATCCTGATTCGATTACTTTCATATGTAACCTCGTCTCCTCTACTCACATGTCAGGACCTGAAAATTACCTGCGAATATTACGTTTAGCCCCGTTGAGGGCCCCTATTTTAAGGTAACGCTTTCTTCACATAACTCCTCTATATTTGGTGGTCCTGGCGCCCTATGACGCAGATGGTTAAATTAAACTGTCAGTCCCCTTTGCTCCCAACGCTCACTGACGAGGGAATCTAAGCTGTGTATACGCTTTTACACTCTGTTAATAACCTCCGCACGCGACCTTGCATTCAATTCGATCAAGCTCACTGTATTTATACCCATCCTCATTAGTCCTTATACCCACAATTTCTTCCCAACAGTGAGTTTACATCGCCGCATTTACTGTTTCACATATCGCCAACTTGGGTCACGATTGGCCCAAGACCTGCGTGCCGCTTTGTGCTTACTTTGCACCTTCTTCTCTCTGAAGGCAGCGTCCTACCTCTGGTTTAAAATTTAGAAAATTCTCATATAAATGTCACTGTCTTTCGTTTCATAGCCCGTTGCCTTTAAATGCAAGCATTGACTGCAGCTCTGCGGACTCACCCACGGACGCCAATCGAACGCTGTTTTCTATTCCAAACGAAATTACAATGAAATGAACACCGTTTTCCATTTTCCAAATGACTTACTGACTTTCTGTTGTATGACTTAATGATTGTCATTAGCAAACTGGTGCCCAGTCTCAACAAGCCGATTCCTCATAACCTTCAAGATCCGATCCACCTCTTCATCTGTGTAAGTCACACTATTTTCCTGTCCACTAACGTGCCTTTCACAAATTTACTATTTATGCCCACAGGTAACTAACTGTTGTTGCATGATCTGTATCTGTTTGCGCTCAAACTCTACGTGAATCAAATCCACATCTTGCCTCTGCAGCTCCTCTCTTGTCCCCTCAATCTCCTAGCGTTACTATATTAATTATTCGATTATCTCCATCCCATCAACTGGTTAAACAGTTCTATTAATTCCCTGTCCTGTTTCAGAGAACACCATTCATGTTGCGGCCGCACATGCTTTTCTCCCAAATCGCGTATGTTCCTGTTTAATAACTCCCTAGTCTCTTTCGCCTTCCACATAAAGGTAATGTGCCTGTTTATCATTCCTCTTTCTCCTTCTCCACAAAATCGTTTGCAATACCTGCCGAACGTAGTCATGCCACTGCAGTTCTAGTTAGATCCTGGTGGGCTTTCATTAATACATCTGACTCACTCTCGGCGCAAACTTCCGTTAATTTTGCTTGCTGAGTTGCCACTGAGTATACCTTTTGTTGTGCCCTTTCAATCTCACCATCTTCCCTTCAATTTCTAAACATTTCATTTTCTTTGTGATCGATGGAATTTCGAGGACTCAACTCCTTAGCCAGTTTTACATGTCGCACGTACCCGATCCTCGCAAAACATATATATATATATATATATATATATATATATATATATATATATATATATATATGTATATCACCTCTCAGAAGACGATCAGGATCTTCATCCCAACTGCCATCAGCGTCATGACTTGCTAGCTCGTCAGTTTCTAGGTCAAAAACCGTACACCCTTCACTGAAGATGTTGCAGCTAATTATTCCATTCAAACATCTCTCACACGCTCCGCATTCTTCACATCCGAACACTAAGTGTTCAGCACAACGAGGTAATAGAATTCTCTCATATCATGCGTATGCAAAACTCACAGATATAGATTAGAAATGCATGATTTTTCCCAGTAACATCTACACACCTGTTTAACAACACAAAATATGCCATATCGGAGTAGAGTGATTCCTCAGTGTCTCTCAAGTTTACTGCAGATCTCATCATTCTGTTACAGTCATTTGCGTCTCTGGAGCTTAGCAAACGGTTGTAGTCACAGCGAAAATTTTGGGTGTTCAAAGACCGAGGTTTCATTTATTCACTCAGAGAAACACCCCATTCAAGTTTTACAAGCAAACTTGTGCTCTTAATTACACCCACTTCTAAACTAATCACAGCGGTTCCCTTCCCTCGACAATCCCCTGCTACACCTACTTGAGACATCGCACTGCCAACCAGCCACGCTTTCCTTAATCAGCAGCAAAATGTCCGCGCTTCCGCCGCATCAAACAAAATGAAGCGCTCAGCGTGTACATGTTTCCCCATGTCACAATGAATTGCATATACTGGATTTACTACCATCAGTAAGTGGTCCGCCATCGGTGAACTCAGCCATATAGACTGCTGACATACAGATATTATTGCGACAACACTACTGCCCATTGTTGAAACCTCCTTAGAATCCTGAACCTTACTCTGATCCTCCTATTAATTCATTCAAATATTTTGCTAATTTTGTCCCTACTCTATTGTGAAACTGTCTACTTCCCTGTGACGTACAGTAACTGAATTACTAATGCCCTTAAATACATAATCAAAGCAGAAAGGGAGCAATGAGTGCACCAAGCACACAAGGCTAAAACCAAAGTTGTGGTTGTTGTTCTGGTCTTCAGTCATGAGACTGGTTTGATGCAGCTCTCCATTGTACTATATCCTGTGCAAGCTTCGTCATCTCCCAGTACCTACTGCAACCTACATCCATCTTCTTGGTGTATTCATCTCTTGGACTCCCTCTACGATTTTTACCCTCCAAGCTGCCCTCCAATGCTAAACTGGTGATCCCTTGATGCCTCAGAACATGTCCTACCAACCGATCCCTTCTTCTTGTCAAGTTGTGGCACAAACTTCTCTTCTCCCCAATCCTATTCAATACCTTCTCGTTAGTTACGTGATCTACCCATCTAATCTTCAGCATTCTTCTGTAGCACAACATTTCCAAAGCTTCTATTTTCATCCTTTCCAAACTATTTATCGTCCATGTTTCACTTCCATACATGGCTACACTCCATACAAATACTTTCAGAAACGACTTCCTGACACTTAAGTCAGTACTCGATGTTAACAAATTTCTCTTTTTCAGAAACGCTTTCCTTGCCATTGCCAAACTACATTTTATATCCTCTCTACTTCGACCATCATCAGTTATTTTTCTCCCCAAATAGCAAAACTCCTTTACTACTTTAAGTGTCTCATTTCCTAATCTAATTCCCTCAGCATCACGCGACTTAATTCGACTACATTCCATGATCCTCGTTTTACTTTTGTTGATGTTCTTCTTATATCCTCCTTTCAAGACACTGTCCATTCCATTCAACTGCGCTTCCAAGTCCTTTGCTGTCTCTGACAGAATTACAATGTCATCGGCGAACCTCATCGTTTTTATTTCTTTTCCATGGGCTTTAATACCTACACCGAATATTTCTTTTGTTTTCTTTACTGCTTGCTCAATCTACAGATTAAATAACATCGGGGAGAGGCCACAATCCTCTCTCACGCCCTTCCCAACCACTGCTTCCCTTTCGTGTCCCTCAACTCTTATAAGTGCCATTTGGTTTCTGTACAAAATGTAAATAGCACTTCATTCCCTGTATTTTAACTCTGCCACCTTCATAATGTGAAAGAGAGTATTCCAGTCAATATTGTCAAACGTTTTCTCTATGTCTACAAATGCTAGAAACGTAGGTTTGCCTTTCCTCAATCTCGCTTCCAAGATAAGTCGTAGGGTCAGTATTGCCTCACGTGTTCCAGTGTTTCTACGGAATCCAAACTAATCTTCCCCGAGGTCGGCTTCTACTAGTTTTTCCATTCGTCTGTAAAGAATTCGCGTTAGTATTTTGCAGCCGTGACTTAGTAAACTGATAGTTCGGAAATTTTCACCTCTGTCAACACCTGCTTTCTTTGGGATTTGAATTATTATATTCTTCTTGAATTCTGAGGGTATTTTGCCTGTCTCATACATCTTGCTCACCAGATGGTGGAGTTTTGCCAGGACTGGCTCTCCCAAGGCTGTCAGTAGTTCTAATGGAATGTTACAAACAAAAGTAAAGACTAGTAAATGCGTTGCAGTTTATAGTTTATTATTACACCAGCTAATCTCTTGAGAATTTCTTGTACAATCATTGCGTTTGCTAATGTGCCGCTCACTTAAACTATCTATGCTATGTATTCTATTCATAATACTTTCCAACAAATACTTGACATTACCAATTTATGACTAGTACTCAGAAGAACCTACGATCCTAAATGAACCAATTGTGGCAGAGGTAAACTAATTTCTACGAGGGTCCCGTTGTCAGGAAATTTAATTCAAATCCTGCCAGGGTAACGCCGGTATCTAATCCGAAATTTACTGGGCTGACGAAACATCGTACTGGCCTCTGACACGCTGGACCTAGTGCTGCAAGGGCATCCATAACCTAGTGAATAAAAAAACGTCACACCTTAGGAGACACTACTAACTCCTACTTGGGAAACAACTAAAGCAGTGACTGTATCAGCTATGTTATTGTGGTAGTTTCGTGTAGTAAAATAAGGAAGAAGGTTATATTATTAAATAAGACTCAAAAGTGCACTTATCTTTTTCACGAACCAATCACAGAAATTTCCTCGACTTTAAGTAGTGAGATGAGTTATTATGAGGCTCGAAACTATAAGTAGAAAGGGCCAAAAGATAATCTGATAGTCCAGCCCCTCGTTATTTACTGTTCTTCGCACTGCGCGCTGTTCTTACCCCAGCTGGCACGACGATTCCAACTGGAATGCTCCTGCATGGCACACCATCGCTTCGCTCGCGAGTAGCATATGCAGATAGCTTGCTACCCCGGTGTGCTACCGTGAGTCATCGGCGTATGATATCAAAATCTGCCCCACCACCCAGTGAAGCTCGGAAGACTCCAGTTCCGAACCAAAACCAAATGATTCTCACTGTTTCAGTTTTGAACATGACTGTTAGTCAGCAACTGCATACAAGTTTCAGTCTAAGATTAGACAGCCAACCGGTTGCATATAAACGTAAGTTACATTGACATAGGTTTCTACTCCTAATGGGGATGTCTTGATCTGAATGAACAATTGCTCGATCGCAAAATTACTTTGCTGAAAAGCAATAGTCAGATTTTGGAGCAGCTGTGCTCAAGTCAAAAGTAAAACGAAACGTTGCAGCCTTTTCCACCTGTACCCAGCTGGGAACTGCATCAGACATTTGTTTCACTTATGACTTGAGCAGTGCTGCTACGAATTCTGACTATTCCTTTTTAGAAATGTAATTTTATGATTTGCCAGTTATTCATTCTGATGAAGACACCCTAGTAGATGTCGAAACCTAGGTCAATTTACCTAACGTTTACGTGCAACCAGCCATCTGTTTAATCTTAGATTGAAAAACGATTCTCGCTGTAGCGTCCCATATCCGAAGGACGAGATTAGCTCACCTGAGCTTGGAGCACTGCGCCTACTCCACCTTCACTACAAATCGTGGGGCAGATGGGAGCCGCAGCTGCTTCAGAAAGAAGCTGATAATAGTAATTAATTCCCATTACCGTAGTGAGCATAGAGGGGCCAGTGGAAAACGCTCACAACAAAACTCACCCCTTCAACTTTCCACCTAGGCATCGAGTGTTTTCCGCACAGGAATGCAAGTCACCAACCAAACAGGTAGCATTAAGTGCTCTACGCTTTCATAAGACTCTGGAGAAGATGTTATCCGTTGTTAAATACTCTTCCACTACATTTCTAAACATTACCACTTTTATCGAGGATGGTCTCCCACTTAGCTGGTGGGGTTGCGCTGAAGGCTCTGTTATCATACCCTATCTGGGTCGCTATGTATCGATCACCATTCGTTTCTAAAAACAAGGTTTTCTTAAGCGAGTCTGCAAAGCAGGGGTGTGCGCCACACCCTGCAGTCCGCAAACGAAGTTAGACGTAGTTGCCATGGCCCCTTGCGAGTATCCTGTCTAACATGTTGCTAAGTCCAGCAAGTTTGCAGAGAGGAAGAGAGGACGACCATCGAAAATTACTGCCCCCCACACCACTGCTAGGACACAGCCTTTTTGCGAAAGCCAACCCGCCGATCACTGTAAACTGTACCACATGGACCAAAGTTACGCTAAATGCAACAAAAATGTAATTGCATGGAATCTGCTGAAGAATCTTCTGCATATGAACCCAGAAAGCATTTATTTTCCTCTTGTAGCTTTGCAGTATATTATTATGAGAACAAACTCACGTACATTCGGTCATAATTGCATGAAAAACTGACTTAAAACTCGGAAGATAGGCCCAGGCAAGGTTGATGACTCTCAAGTTTACATATACCCAACCACATTAATCTTTTGATCCCGAAATGACTAATGGTTACCCTGTACACACTATTTTGGTTAAAATATGTGTTATATATGTTTTGTAGTTTAGTATGTAAAGTATTACTCTAAACGCACACTGAAAGTACAATAAAACATTTATTCTTTGAAATACATGCTGTTATTCGAGAACAAGAATATCTGAAACCAACTGTGAAGTTTTCTTCTTTCTTTTAGAAATTCGTGTTCTGTAATTAAATGCCACGAGAAACAAGAATTTTTTTTTACATTTCTGCAAGTAAAGTTATGATATTTCAAGCTTAGAGGTTTGTTTGATCCTTCCTGAAGTGCCTGCTTTCAATGTAGTGAATAACAAAGCAACTATTACGATCCTATGAACATTTTCAACACATGCCGTAAATGATGCGCCCAGCCCTTTTACTTAGAAGAAGACACTATTAAATACTTAAAACCGAATCCATTTAAAAATGTCAAAGAAACCAGTAATCTGATGATTAGACTGTTGTAAATTAGGAATTTCAGTAAAGTATTGATGTAATCGATTACTATACACGATTTTACTGTTTCAATGTTGATGATAGATTTGCGTTAAGGCAGATTCACTAATTGACACATACAACTTGTTAAAATAAACTCTTTGAGTTGTTCTCTTACGGTTTGAAAACAGTCCGTAGTGATTAGGACATTATTCTTTCATAATCGTAGGGTTCCTGTCTAAGATTTGTTAGTATATATGCATCCGGTTAACTATGTACTATCATGCTCAAAAGCATTAGAACGACCAGAATGGCGTTTCGGCTGATTCGTATGCAACCCACATGACGCAACTGTCTTGCAAGTCCACTGCTCTCTTTTCAAAAGAGTTGTTTGATCACACAAAACGACTATTTAAAGAGACCGCAAGAGATAAATGTTCCGTTTGGCTTTCAATCCGATTGAAAACTAATATCACGACAACGCTAATGTTAGAAAACAGTTTATTAGAAATGACACAGCCATTATGTTTGCAAACTCAAATTTATTACGATAAATGATATTTCAAATAACAACTTTCACCTTGAATTCATATAACGAACATTTGGATACTAGACTGGGATCTGGCGCTCTAATCCGCCAACTACTCCACGTGTTAGCTAACCACGGAAAATACGGTTTCAGTCATAAGTAACAAAGCGTGGGCCCATTAATACTTGGAATGAAATGGCATACAGTTCTGTGTTGAACGGAGATTTGAACCCAGCACCTAATCGGACTGTTAACTAAGCGTAATGAAATGCTAATAATCGGAATTTTATCGCCCGTAGTGACATGGTTGAAACTGAAACGACGAGACGAAAAAAGTTTGACCTTATCGGGATTCGAACTCAACATTTATTGTCGTTATTGTTTAGTCATTAACATACATTAAAACTAATTTATTTCACCGTTAGCGAGATGTGCACATATCTGAGCTGGAAATAATATGACAGAAAGTTCTATGCTGCGTGGGAATCGAACCCTACACATATCAACGCTGTTGACTACACATGAAGAGACATTGGGTAGCGAATACTTTTTCACAGATATCTAAGAGTGGCATTTTTTAACTAGAAAAAATATGACGAAGAGTACTGTGTCTGATAGGAAATCGAACCTAGTACCCATCGTCATTGTTGACAATGCATGGTTAGGCGTTAAAAATCATAATAATTAGTCACCTGTAGTTTGGTGTGCGTTTGCTACGACTTGATGTGACAAGATAGAAACTTTTGTGCCAGACCAGGATTCGAACCCAGAAACGCGCTAATTGTGGAGGCCTTGAGTAGTTCAGAATCATTGTAAAACTAGAAAAAATCTGGAGAAGTACCATTTCTAAGGTTTCAAATCCAGCGATAGTGGAGAACTGACTGCTAGTCTACTCAAGCACCAATACATTCAAAATCTCGTGTTCCAGTACCATAAGAAATACGTGCCCTGTGCCTTTACGTGACGACGGGCTCAATAATAAAAGAACTGTCGTGTAAGAAAGCCTACTGGTGACAAATTTTCAACGTGGCGTGACTTTTGCCTGTGCCGTGGCTCCAATAGTTACTGAAGACACTTTCTGAATTTGTGGTAAGTTCCTACGTGACCAAACTGATACTGATGAGTTCATCTGTCCCTAGGCTTACACTCTACTTAATCTATCTCAAAATAACTTTCACTAAGGGCAACTCACACACCCGCGCACTCCCTAAAACAGACACAGGGCGGAAACAATGAGGCCGCTGACCAACAGTTACGCTATATATTAAAACAAAAAGTACGCCTTCATTCCGTTATATTTACAGAATCATTACCATGAAAGCTCTCGATGGTGTGATGCTTTTGCAGTAGGAACATGGCTAGCGCAAAAGTAATGACCTCTCAGAAATACCCTTCATCCGATTTTAAAGAAATTATTCTGTATAAGACCTGAAACTCTAAGTATCTCACAGTCAAACATTTTAGCGTGATAATGAACTAACTATCTTTTCGTAATTCGCAATGTTTATTTTTCAGATTTGATATGAAGTAAGTCTTAGCATGTAATTACAGTGAATTTTTATGTTGGTTTACTTTAGATCATACATTCTTGGCCTCTAAATGTAGCAACACATCAATGTTTTATTTAAAGTTTACCATAAAGCGATAACTACTTTCTTTCTCAGGTCATTGGCATGTGTTTATGGCATAAAAGTAAATACATTGAACTGAGCTACGCAAAAAAGAAATACTTATTTTCCCTTATACATACAATGAAGCGCCCAAGAAATTGGCACAGGCACGCTTCTAATACAGAGATATGTAAACAGGCAGAATACGGTGCTGCGACTGGCAACGCCTATATAAGACGACAAGTCTACGGCGCATTTTTCAGATCGGTTACTTCTGCTACAGAAGCATGTTATCAAGATTTAAGTGAGTTTGAACGTGATGTTACAGTCGGCGCACGAGCGATGGAGCACAACATCTCCGAGGTAGCGATGAGGTGCGGATTTTCCCGTACGGCCATTCCATGTGTGTTCGATGACTATCAGGAATCTGTCAGGAAACGTCAAACTTTTGACATCGCTGCGGCCGGAAAAGATCCTACAAGAACGGAACCAAAGACGACTGAAGGGAATCGCTCAGTGTGACAGAAGTGTGACCCTTTCGCAAGTTATTCCCGATTTCAATGCTGTGATATCAACACGTGTCAGCATCGATATGTGCTTTCGGAGCCGAAGGAGCACTGTTGTACCCTTTATAAACGCACGACACAAAGCTATACGCCTCTCCTGGGCCTGTCAACACCGACATTTACTTTGGATGACTGGAAACATGTTGTCTGGTCGGACGAGTCTTGTTTCAAAATGGACGTGTACTGGCATGGTGAAAAACTCATGAATTCATGGAACCCACATATCAGCAGGGGACTGTTGAAGCTGGTGGAGCCTCTGTAATGGTGTGGGGCTTGTACATGGGTCTCTTGATACGTCTCGATACGACTCTGTGAGGTGACACGTACGTCAGCATCCTGTCTGATCGCTTGCAGCCATTCATGTCCATTGTGCGTTCCTACGGATATTGGCAACTCCAACAGGACACTGCGACGCCTCACATGTCTAGAGTTCCTACAGAGTGGGTCCAGGGACACTTCTCTGAGTTTAAACACTTCCGATGACCACCAAACATCCTCGACATGACCATTACTGAGCATACCTGGTATACATTGCAACGTGTTGTTCAGAAGAAATCTCCACTCCGTCTTATTCTTGCGGATTTATGGACAGCTTCGAAGGATTCTTGGTGTCAATTCACTCCAGCACTACTTCAGATATTGTTCGAGGCCGTGTCACGTCGTGTTGCGACACTTTTGCTTGCTCCCTGGGGCCTTATCCGATATTAGGCAGGTGTACAAGTCTCTTTGGCTCTTTGAACGTTGGAGTGGATACGGTTAAAGCAGTTTTCTTCAAGGCTTTCATTGACACGACCTCTACCATATAATAACGTAAAAGGAAAGATAGCGTAAAACTGATTAGAGAACATATACATCCACAATGATATTCCATAAGCTGCGAAAAGCAAACAATTTCAAAAAGAAGAGAAGACAGTGAAAGGAAATCTTTTCAATGACAAAAAAGCGGGACTAACAAGCTGTGAAGATAATCAAACAAGTGAATATTTTAGTGCAAGTTCGACGACGCTGATGTGGGGAAGTATGTTGCTGTTGGCTTCCTTACTTTTTAAGTCTGTCTGCTGTGTTCAGTAAACCAAAATAATAAAACGCTATGAAGTTTCAGAGTGCTAACCCAAGTGAATTCTAACTTCACATGGATTTTTTTTTGTCTCCATGCCAGCCTTTACGTGAGAACCATTCAGAAAACTTAAACAAAATGACCGGACTATTTAAGTGAAAGTATCAGCATAATTCTCTGCAATGTCTTTATTGCTGTAATTGTGTCTCACAACGATTTTGAATGATGTAAAGAAATTATTAAAGTGAAGATGTTTTGCTTACTTGTGTTGAAGAACCTGCTCAATTGCGTTCCAGTGCTGACTTCTTGTGATCATGCATCAGCGAAGAGTACTTGAAGGACTTTATCTATCTTTATGTATCCACATAATCTAAAGTGTCACTCACTCACCAAGCCGTTTTAGAACATGGCAGTACGTATACAGAGTTGGCGATGCCACAACCATAACAATACCTGAGACTTCCACTCTCATAGGTACATTGACATATATGTATTTGTCATAGTAGTAATTTACAAATTAATGATGTTCCATTACTTTCCGTTTACATTAAAAGAGAACTGATTAAAATTAAGATAAAAAATTAATCAGCCTGTTTGTTATAAAGTTTTACTGCAGTATTATTATGTAAATATTAAGGTATACATTGGAACCAAAGTAAATGATAAGGGATAGATGTACGTAAATAAATATTACAACTGTGGACATATTACGGCATACATCGGGAGCAAAGTAAATGATTTGGGATGGATGTACATGATAAATATTACAACAGTGGACATTATACGGATTCTCTAACACTCTGACCTGGTTCTCATTACATGTTTCAGCCACACAAATGGCCGTCTCAGTCTTTACAACATGGCTCCATTTAGTTGCAAGCTCTGAAACTCGTCGTTGATTTAGTCATCAGCTAAGCTCTGGCAGTACATTCTTGATATGAGGCCAAGGTAAATAGTCAGCACAGTGTTGTATTGTAATGACGTCTAAAAAAATAGTTCTACAGTTTTTCGCTGACAATATATTTCTGTACAAGTAATAATCGTCGCTGGGTGAGTGATGATGCAGAACGAAATGGACAACATTATAGCAAGGCCCACAAGAGCAGAGGAAGAAAGCGTATTATACACTCCTGGAAATGGAAAAAAGAACACATTGACACCGGTGTGTCAGACCCACCATACTTGCTCCGGACACTGCGAGAGGGCTGTACAAGCAATGATCGCACGCACGGCACAGCGGACACACCAGGAACCGCGGTGTTGGCCGTCGAATGGCGCTAGCTGCGCAACATTTGTGCACCGCCGCCGTCAGTGTCAGCCACTTTGCCGTGGCATACGGAGCTCCATCGCAGTCTTTAACACTGGTAGCATGCCGCGACAGCGTGGACGTGAACCGTATGTGCAGTTGACGGACTTTGAGCGAGGGCGTATAGTGGGCATGTGGGAGGTCGGGTGGACGTACCGCCGATTTGCTCAACGCGTGGGGCGTGAGGTCTCCACAGTACATAGATGTTGTCGTCAGTGGTCGGCGGAAGGTGCACGTCCCCGTCGACCTGGGACCGGACCGCAGCGACGCACGGATGCACGCCAAGACCGTAGGATCCTACGCAGTGCCGTAGGGGACCGCACCGCCACTTCCCAGCAAATTAGGGACACTGTTGCTCCTGGGGTATCGGTGAGGACCATTCGCAACCG
The DNA here is from genome assembly GCF_023897955.1 of Schistocerca gregaria. Classification (NCBI taxonomy): domain Eukaryota; kingdom Metazoa; phylum Arthropoda; class Insecta; order Orthoptera; family Acrididae; genus Schistocerca; species Schistocerca gregaria. The sequence goes on along the minus strand of NC_064926.1, from coordinate 168,889,661 downwards.
TCTCCATGAAGCTGGGCTACGGTCCCGCACACCGTTAGGCCGTCTTCCGCTCACGCCCCAACATCGTGCAGCCCGCCTCCAGTGGTGTCGCGACAGGCGTGAATGGAGGGACGAATGGAGACGTGTCGTCTTCAGCGATGATAGTCGCTTCTGCCTTGGTGCCAATGATGGTCGTATGCGTGTTTGGCGCCGTGCAGGTGAGCGCCATAATCAGGGCTGCATACGACCGAGGCACACAGGGCCAACACCCGGCATCATGGTGTGGGGAGCGATCTTATACACTGGCCGTACTCCTCTGGTGATCGTCGAGGGGACACTGAATAGTGCACGGTACATCCAAACCGTCATCGAACCCATCGTTCTACCATTCCTAGAGCGGCAAGGGAACTTGCTGTTCCAACAGGACAGTGCACGTCCACATGTATCCCGTGCCCCCCAACGTGCTCTAGAAGGTGTAAGTCAACTACCCTGGCCAGCAAGATCTCCGGATCTGTCCCCCATTGAGCATGTTTGGGACTGGATGAAGCGTCGTCTCATGCGGTCTGCACGTCCAGCACCAACGCTGGTCCATCTGAGGCGCCAGGTGGGAATGGCATGGCAAGCCGTTCCACAGGACTACATCCAGCATCTCTACGATCGTCTCCATGGGAGAATAGCAGCCTGCATTGCTGCGAAAGGTGGATATACACTGTACTATTGCCGACATTGTGCATGCTCTGTTGCCTGTGTCTATGTGCCTGTGGTTCTCTCAGTGTGTTCATTTGATGTATCTGACCCCAGGAATTTGTCAATAAAGTTTCCCTTTCCTGGCACAATGAATTCACGGTGTTCTTATTTCAATTTCGAGGAGTGTAGAAGAAAAGCGTGAAACACTTTGCACAGAAGACGAATTGAAGAGCGGATTTTGTGTTAAGGAAACTGTATAAGAAATGGTAGGACAGTCTGACGTAAGAGGGGATGTTGGTAAGTTTTTTGGCTATTTCTAATTACAATGGATGTAGATTAATTCGGATGTTTAGTCACTGAACCTTGTTCTGTTCATTATATGTTGTAGTAATTGAGTAGTAGTAATATTCGTTTCCATTTTTTATGGGAATATGGCTCAAGAAAACAGAAACGTCACTCCAAAATAGATTCGGACCACCCTCTTCCCAGTCTACAATTCCGCAATAGCTCGGTCAGGGACTTGTGCCACAACTTCATCTATACCTTTGCCAAGGTGGAGTCGCAGGGAAATCTGCACTAACTCTGTTTGCGGACTGTTGACAAAAACAATAACAATAGCAACAGCAACAACATCCATAAAAAGTTTGAGCAGATATGGTTTGTGTTATTTCAACCCGGATAAGAGTACCTTATATCCTCTTATTGCAAAGAAGTTTTCAGTTGTAATACGCAACCTTGAAACTACATAACCTGTTTCCTTTGGAAAAGAAAAAGTCGTTGAGACTAAAGCAAAGTGGACATAACCTTGTGCCATCACGATAAATAAAGGCACTTAAAGGCACTACCACACTTCTATGCATCTTGTGCTTCAAGTGCAGAGAGCTAAAATTATTTGTGGTTGACATTAGTGGTGTATGGAAATGAGGTGCCGGTAGCATACTTACCCCTAATGGCTAAATCAATTAGAAATGTAATTTCATTAATGCCTTTAGATCCAGTAACTGTGAAACCTAACTTAGTAACTTCGTACACAAGGGTTATGAGCGGGTGAATACAACCGCTAATAATTCGTTAGAAAACAGACCAATAAATATCTCAAAGGAACAAATTGAAAACAGAGAAATGGCAGCAACATTGCAGGAATGAAGTAAAACGAAAGGTCATAAATCGTGTAAATGTTATCTAAACCCTAGACTACTGTCAGTAAAAAGCACTTTTTTATCTTGTTGTTATGCCATAAGCACAACAAATGAGAGCCATATGTGGAACAACTGAATTATGTTATAGAAATCTGTGCATTATATTAGTTTCTCTTCGTAGTTGGATGCTACCATTGAAGACAAGATAAAGTCAAGCGTACTTTTTCTGCGTTAAAGTAATAACACGTTAACTGGGACAAGAATACTTGAAATTTTACAAGAAGCTTTGGGGCTGGAAAACTGTATTCATTTGAGCTTCCTTAATGAGGGGAATGAAGCCATTAAGTAACGGCACTTTGCTTCAGCGGAACGCAGTTCCGGGTGTTCTACTAATTGGTTATAATAGCTTTTTGCCTTATAACAATTTTCATGCTCGAATATTACTTCGTGAAATGTGTCGCAGAAGCTCTGTTATCGTTTTGAACAAACGTTTTCTGACTCTGAAGCGAAGATAGTGTGAAATCTTTTCCTACAGTACTCACGGAGAATCATTGCATTTGATTTGCTTTAACGAGATGTCCACATCAGTCAGTAGTGTAATTAAGACTGCATACAGGAGAGATAATGATCTGACGGCAAAATTGTTCTTCAAGAAGATTACTTGTGTGAAAAAGACTATTTAGCCGTAACTGGGGTAAGAGCCCTCCTTTAAGTGTCACACTCCTGCAATTGCTGTGTCCTTACATTCTCATTAGGGACATTAAGTACTCCTTCAGGTGTCATGGGTAGGAAGGGAATGAGTTTCGAAGTTTTGTTAAAGAAAATGGCTCTGAGCACTATGGGAGTTAACATGTTAGGTCATCAGTCCTCTAGAACTTAGAACTACTTAAACCTAACTAACCTAAGGACATCACACAACACCCAGCCATCACGAGGCAGAGAAAATCCCTGACCCCGCCGGGAAACGAACCCAGGAACCCGAGCGTGGGAAGCGAGAACGCTACCGCACGACCACGAGATGCGGGCGAAGTTTCGTTACATACAGACGTTAACGTATTCACTTATTTTGGTCCAGCATGGTTTGGTCCTAGCTATATAGTGCTCCTGAACTAGTACTTTTTTCTTCACTAGATTTATGTTCTACATGGCAGTATCATTTCTGTGTCAAATCAAAGCCAAATTGGAACACTGCGTAGTCTTCACTTTCCAAGTTCGTGTGTATTAAAGCCTTGGTTTTTCCTCTCCTACGCTTCTTTCCATTACCTTATTATATTTTAATGCCTCCGTTCATAGCCTAACTACAAGTTCTTTCTCTTTGTACAGCTCCACAGAAAAGTTTCATTCTCACAACTTTGATTCCACATTTTATCAGCAGTCACTGGGTCGACCGATTTAATATTTAGCACTCTTCTGTAGCACCTCAATGTCTTCTTCTCTATTCTGTTTATCGTCTACCTGTCACTTCTATATGAGGCAACAATCCAAATTAATTTTTCCAGGAGGGATTTTCTAAAACTTAAATTTATAAAGAATATTGAAACGTTCTGCTTTACAAGAAAGGTTTCCTTGCTACTCCCTGTCAACATTTTGCTTCCTGCTTAATTCATCCATCGTCCGTCACTATGCTTCCCAAACACCAAAACACATCTGCCACTCTTAATGTATCATTTGGTAACCTAATCTCCTTACTATCGCCTGGTGCCAATATTGTTGTTGTTGTTGTAGTCTTCTGCCCTGAGACTGGTTTGATGTAGCTCTCCATGCTACTCTATCCTGTGCAAGCTGCTTCATCTCCCAGCACTTACTGGAACCTACATCCTTCTGAGTTTGCTTAGTGTATTCATCTCTTGGTCTCCCTCTACGATTTTTACCTCCACGCTGTCCTCCAATGCTAAATTTGTGATCCCTTGATGCCTCAGAACATGTCATACCAACCGTTCCCTTCTTCTTGTCAAGTTATGCCACAAACTCCTCTTCTCCCCAATTCTATTCAATACCTCCTCATTAGTTATGTGATCTACCCATTTAATCTTCAGCATTCTTCTGTAGCACCACATTTCGAAAGCTTCTATTCTCTTCTTGTCCAAACTATTTATCTACGATTTTTACCTCCACGCTGTCCTCCAATGCTAAATTTGTGATCCCTTGATGCCTCAGAACATGTCATACCAACCGTTCCCTTCTTGTTGTCAAGTTATGCCACAAACTCCTCTTCTCCCCAATTCTATTCAATACCTCCTCATTAGTTATGTGATCTACCCATTTAATCCTCAGCATTCTTCTGTAGCACCACATTTCGAAAGCTTCTATTCTCTTCTTGTCCAAACTATTTATCGTCCATGTTTCACTTCCATACATGGCTACACTCCATATAAATACTTTCAGAAACGACTTACTGACACTTAAGTCAGTACTCGATGTTAACAAATTTCTCTTCTTCAGAAACGCTTTCCTTGTCATTGCCGGTCTACATTTTATATCCTCTCTACAACGACCATCATCTACTTTACGTGTGTCATTTCCTAATCTAATTCCCTCAGCATCAGCCGTCTTAATTCGACTACATTCCATGATCCTCGTTTTGCTTTTGTTGATGTTCATCTTATATCCTCCTTTTTAAGACACTGTCCATTCCGTTCAACAGCTCTTCCAAGTCCTTTGCCTTATCTGACAGAATTACAATGTCATCGGCGAACCTCAACATTTTTATTTCTTTTCCATGGACTTTAATACCTACACCGAATATTTCCTTTGTTTCCTTTACTGCTTGCTCAATCTACAGATTAAATAACATCGGGGAGAGGCCACAACCCTCTCTCACTCTCTTCCCAACCGCTGCTTCCCTTTCATGCCCCTCGACTCTTATAACTGCCATCTGGTTTCTGTACAAATTGTAAACAGCCTTTCGCTCGCGATATTTTACCCCTGCCACCTTTAGAATTTGAAAGAGAGTTTGCCAGTCAACATTGTCAAAAGCTTTCTCTAAGTCTACAAATGCTAGAAATGGAGGTTTGCCTTTCCTTAATCTGTTTTATAAGATAAGTTGTTGTGTCAGTATTGCCTCACGTGTTCCATCATTTTTGCGGAATCCGAACTGATCTGTTCCGAGGTCGGTTTCTACCAGTTTTTCAATTCGTATGTACAGAATTCGTGTTAGTATTTTACAGCTGTGACTTATCAAAGTGATAGTACGTTAATTTTCACATCTGTCAACACCTGATAATATTAAGGACGAAATAAACTTTTGATCACTGACAAGTGACGTTGGTCGTTGAAGCTGGACCATACCTAGAAAGAACAGCTACAGTATAGTGCAAAAGATAACTGAAAGTAATACGCAATGAGAAGAACAGAAGCCACATTTCTAATCTAAACCCCATAACTACACCAGCAACATCGTGTATCATTATGGTTGCCACGGCGTTAGAGAAATTGGGACATAACTATTAATTGGTAGTATGACCACCACTGCAGGCACTGTATGCGCAGCCACGGGTTCCCATGGAAGCTAAAATGTTGGTAAAGAGTTCTTGTGGAAGTGCGTCCCATTTCCCCACCAACGCGGTAGATAACTGCAAGTCGTTGGTGCACGTGGACGAACTGCAGTACGTCTTCCGTACGAATCCCACATCTGCTTGACAGGATATAAGTCAGAGCAATGGAAAGGCTAGTCCACCATTCACCACCCATTTTCTTGTACCAAAAGTATCTCCCCCTTCAGAGATTACGTAGTGTGTAGGCATAGGGACCTATGACCTCAGCAGTTTGGTTCCATAACACCTTGCCACAAATTTCCAAAATTTTTAATAGATCGTGAGGCAGAACGCTTCCCTCGCAGCGTCTACCGCTAAGTTAACTGAGCGTCTCTCGCAGCTTTTGCGCTTACTGATTGTACCTGTAAATAAACGTGCTGTTATTCTGTACATCTTCTCTATTTTTTTTTTATCAATCTATCTGGTGCGAAATCCAGACGCACTATCAATATTCCAGTATCTTAGCTTTTAAGGTTATTCCATACATTTTTCTCTGACAAAAATAAAAGTACGTTGATCCCCAGAAAAATATAGGAACAACAAAGGATATGAGGTTTTGATCCAGAATATGGGGTTTAGGAGTGCATTCATAGTCGCAGACATTACACACGGTGTAAATGTCATGGCACTTCTTTCAAAGAATATTAAATATCCACCTTTGCAGTTTCTGAGTTAACTCTCAACTCTCATATAAAAAAAGAATTTGCGCTATTTGCACAGGTTATGAGGCACTTCTTCAGCTGAAATAACGCAGGACAAAGCGCTTCTTGAAATTGGAGGAAATACTGAGCTGGTAGCGGCGCGATGTTGAACCCGAAAAACAATGACTTTTAACTACATTTCCTCGCCTCAGTGGTATTTTAATATCGAGAATATCCTAAACAAGTTATAACAGAGACAGTAAAATAATGAATGAATTCCACAGTGAAAACCACAGAATATTTCAAGAGTATTTTCACATTGTTGCATACGACTTTTGCACAAATGATTATACGATAAGACTAATCGTTACTGAATTGAGGATTAGTACATTCTTCTGCCGACCCATCCAATATGTAAGAGGTATTCTATTATAAATATTTTACGAAATGGTGCGACAGTACAACCAGAATATTTCTAATGGGACCAACGCCAGCCGCAGAATCCCACTTATATACATCAGTATTGATATTTACAATTATGTTTAAGTGTTCTGAAAATGATAACCAGCTCTTTATAAGAAGGCTACATTTTCAGAAAATTATATTGGATTTAATATTTCATCTGCAATGAATAATTTGTAACTGTAGTACTTTCGAATTTCATTAGCCACGTGTATCCGGCCAGCGTGGGATACAATGCTTGAGATTCTTATACAAAATTACTGATGGCAACCCTTCAGGTCAAGTTTAACTGCAATATAATAACACAACAAAGCCGATATTAAGAAAGTGAGGGAATGATTTTGACGGATATCTAGTTGTTCAGGAAGTGTAAAATAACTCGTTTCCAACTATACAGTGCGCAATGATATTTTCAAATATCTGTGGGAAGTTCGACTGCTGGTCAAAATAATAAATTAATTTCCTCTTTTTAGATATTTCTGAATTATAGAATAAAGCTTGACTTGACTAAAATGCTATTCATGTAATCACAGTCATTCAGATGTATATCACTGCTTTCGAAACAGAAGCTACTGCTGTGACAAATTATTTATTCCCCAGCAGCATTCAGTGCTCCATGAGTTCAGCTAAGTGTCTATAGAGAAATGATATCAAGATCATATTCACTACCGTGAGCAGTGAGTTTAAAAAAAGGATGCTCATGGATAATGTGTTGGAATAACCTAATGAAAGTAATCATCTAACATAAAACTAATAATCCCAAAAACGACAATCCATTACCCAATGGCCTTTACTAGGTGATACACAGAATCTTTAAAAGTCAATAAAAGTACCAAATTTATTGAAATAAATCATCAGCCATTCTGCTACAAAATCGGTTACCTCCTCAGAACATCTGCAGGTTACGTGTATTCAATGAGTCATTGTGTTTAGGTTGTATTAGAAAAAGGTTTTAGCATGTGTCACTAAATAACTTTATACACAGATGTACAAAACTTGAGGACGAAGGTAACTTTTGTACGATGTGTTGCTACCAAGTAACATAGCTCGATGAAACATGCACCATACATAGGATGAGCTGGTACCGTACAGCACAGAAAGTAACAGAAAGAAATTCCTAGACGAACAGAAATCACGCTTCTGTTCGAAGGTAATAATTACACAGATGTTACGGTGATTCTTGATGATCCCCTGGACATTACAAAATGGGGGCCGTGCTTCTCAGTAGGGTGTGTGATCGGCATGTATGGGAATGGTGGCTTCCATCTTGTCTTTTGGTAGGATTCCCCATTAATCAACAAAGGCCGTTGAAAACGTCTGGATAGCCGTTGGTACACTTGAAAGTTCCTTAATGATCTTGGGTGCATTATGTGTTTCCCCATCTTGCCGTATCGTTTTGGTGGTTCAGGTGTTATGATGTAAAGAGGTGTAACGTTGTGTGGGCGTACTCTAAGACTGTCAACACGGTACACTCACCGGTCATCGTCATTGTAGCACTGTAGTCCCTCCCCGTAGGCGGCTCTCCAGAGGTGCATTATATCCTGAGCTCATTTCTATCGACAATAATGCGCGACCGCATCCAAGCTTAACGTACGCTATGGACGACCCATACACCCATGCCCGAGGAAGGACTCGAACCCCCAAAGGAGGAAGCCGCGCGGACCGCAACAAGACACCTGAGACAGCGCGGCTACCCCGCGAGCCTTATTAAAATTCCAAGAGCGTGCGTTCCTACGAGAGTTAACCATAATATTGCTTTCTCCTGCACATATCTCACGAATAGGTCATGAAGATGGTGGTGGTGGTTAGCGTTTAACGTCCCGTCGACAACGAGGTCATTAGAGACGGAACGCAAGCTCGGGTTAGGAAAGGATTGCGAAGGAAATCGGCCGTGCTCTTTCAAAGGAACCATCCCGGCATTTGCCTTAAGCGATTTAGGGAAATCACGGTAAACCTAAATCTGGATGGCCGGAGACAGGATTGAACCGTCGTCCTCCCGAATGCGAGTCCAGTGTGCTAACCACTGCGCCACCTCGCTCGGTAGGTCATGAAGAGAAGATTAGAGTGATATTAGCCCAGATGCAGTCTTACCAGAGAGCCGTACATGACTGGAAAAATAAAAATGAAAAAGAGAACTGAGAATGGTACACAGAGTACCCTGCGGCAAACATCGTAAGATGGATGGCGCAATGTGGATGTAGTAGCAGATGTAGAACAGCTTAACATGCAATATCCTACAATACTATCAGGCATAATGCCTGTGTGTAACAGAGGAGAGTTACCGACGGTAGTGTCTTCTGAGAAATAGTGGACGAGAATGAATTTAGAGACGAAACAAGCTGAAGACATATGAGGAGATATGCGTGCCGACTGAAACCTTACCAGCTACCCGGAATGGGTAAAACCAATTATGACGTTACCTGCTAGAATCCAACCAACAGTCGCCGCTAAAACTGATGTTCATAAATCACCATTACCAGCATTACAAATATCTAACGATCCACTCCCACAATTAAAAATAATTAACGCATTGAAGTTTTATAGTTCAAATCTGCCTTTAAATGCTTAACGATTGTTTATATTCGCGTGGGCACACAAAGCAATCATCGAAAACCTTCTAAGTATTATTTCTGTGTTCCGACAGAATTCTAAGTCCAAGCTCACTGTCACGAATTTACGAGTCCCAAGAATTTGTTTCTCAGCTTCCGACCTCAAGACATTTTACGTCCAACAAAAGCTAACTCAGGATTCGTGGTCCTCTGGGTGCCAATATCACTCACCAACTTACCGTACTTAATGGTCAGTAAAGAATCATCACATGTTTCCTTTGGACAAGCCTTTAAGCTCTTAGTCATTTGATGACCGTTGAATTCATGTCACATATTTACAAATGACCAAGATTCAGTTATATACTGGAGAGCCAAAGAAACTGGTACAACTGCCTAACATCGTGTAGGAACCCCGAGAGCACGCAGAAGTGCCGCAACAGTAAGTGGTATTGACTCGCCTACTATCTGAAGTAGTGCTGGAGAGAATTGACACAATGGATCCTGCACGGCTGTCCATAAATCCTTAAGCGTTCAAGGGGGTGGAAATCTTTTCTGAATGGCACGTTGCAACGCATCCCAGATATACTCAATAATGTTCAGGTCTTGGGAGTTCAACTCAGAAGAGTGTTCCTGGAACCATTGTGTAGCAATTTTGAACGTGTAGGGTGTCGTGTTTTCCTGCTGGAATTTTCCAAGACCGTCGGAATGGGCAATGGACATGAATGGATGCAGATGGTCAGACAGCATACGTACGTGTCACCTATCACTCATATCGAGTAGTATCAGGGTCCTGTATTACTACAACTGGACGCGCCCCACACAATTAGAGCCTCCATCAGCTCGTACGGTCGCTCGCTGACTTGCAGGGTCCATGGATTTATGAGGTTGTCTCCATACCTGTGCACGTACATCCTCTCGATATAATTTCAAACTGGACTCGGCCGACCAGGTAACAGGAATACAGCCATCAGCAGTCTAACGTCGGTGATGACGGGCGCAATTAACGCGTAAGACTTTGTGTAGTGCAGTCATCAAGGATACACGAGTGGGCCTTCGGCTCCTAAAGCCCATATCGATGATGTTTCGTTGAATGGTTCTCACGCTGACACTTGTTGGTGACCTAGCACTGAAATTTGCAGCAATTTGCGGAAGGGTTGCATTTATGTCAAGTTGAACAATTCTCTTCAGCCGTCGTTGGTTCTGTTCTCGCAGGATCTTTTCCCGGCCGCAGCAGTGTCGGAGTTTGATGTTTTACCAGTACACTCGTAAAATGTTCGTGTGAGAAAATCCTCACTTTATTGCTGCCTCGGAGATGCTGTGTCCCATCGCTCATCTGCCGTTCATGTCAAGTCATTCTTGATAACCTGCCATTGTAGAGCAGTAACCGATCTCACAGCTTCGACAGACACTTTTTGTCTCATATAGGCAATAGCAACGCAGCACCGTATTCTACCTGTATACATACCTCTGTATATGAATGCGAAAGCCTATACCAGTTCCTTCGGCGCTTCAGTGTAAAAGAAATCTACACATCTAAGATACTGGTGCAGAGAGGAACACGTCACGTTGAGTTTACGATCTCTCCCTTAAATATTTACACATTTTTTATGGTACTTGTGAATAATACACACAACTACCTCGCCACAACCGGTGTCGCAACGCGTTCCAATGTAACTAAAATTAGAAATACTTCTAAAGACAAAGAACGATTTGTCGGGTGATGATCTGGGATTCTCTTACTGACTTCATGCTATATTTGTATATGCAAATTTCCTAGCAATAACATAGTCTGCAGATAAGTTAAATAAATTTTATATATATGATTGTAAAAGTAATATGTAGAGCTGTAATGAAGTCGTCACGTTTCATATGATGTAACGTGTATGGCTGATTGTAAAAATAATATGTAGTGGTCCGTAATGAAGTCGTCATACTTCATATGATGTAACGTAGATGTATACTGCATGATTGGTTAACAATTTGTTATTTTTTATAAAATACGTTAGTAGCGCTTTCCGTTTAAAAAACACAACACATAGACATATTAAGACTTAAGTCATTAATAATGTTCTCTCCTTCACTATTTACGACAGTCTGCCATCGATGGGGTAACTTTTAGAGACTGCGACTGTAAGAATCACGTGATTTTGAGTCGAAGAATTATTCATTTGGAAAGGGGAAAGGAATTTCCTTGAACATTGTTCGACAGACAGCAGTAAAGGTGAAAATCTCAGGGCGCAAAGTCAGGTGAGTAAGGTGGATGAGGAATAACTTCCCCGCTCAACTCCTGTACATCGCTTTTTGTGAGGCTGGTAGAATGCTGACGGGCGTTAACGTGGAGTAGCAGTCTTTCTGGTAATTTTTCTTGGACTACGACAGGAAGAAGTCTAAATGTCAGCAGTGATGGTTACACCTTGAAAAAAAGCATATCGTACTACATCACACCAACGCTATTCCATCAGATGCAAGACATTGCCTTTCTTGGAAGCACGCAGATTTTTGTACACCTATTATTACTGTGTTTGAGCTCAACTTAATTCTTCATTTCATGACACCAGTAACGATACCGGATACTAATGGCGGTGCTATCACCACCCAACTGATGACGAGCGAGCATAGATACACAAAGCCAACCGCTGGTTTCTGTGATTTAGTTTTAGTGGATGCAGTACCATACACCCGATTTCTGAAACATCACCAATGCATGTAAGTGTCACACGATGTTGGAATGATCGCATTTACCATTTCTCGAGTACATTGACATGGACCACTCTGTATAAATGCCTTTAAATGGTCTTCATAAAACCCTGAATGTCTTCCTGAACGCGGAGGGTCATTAATGTTAAAACGGTCCTCCTTTAAACCAGATAACCATTATCTTTGCCGTGCCATGCTTTGTGGCATTATGTTCATGAATTACGTAAATGTTTCTGGCTGCCTTAGCTGCTGTCTCGCCTCTATTGAACTCAAACATAAGAACTTGACAGAAATGTTCCTACATCTCCACTTGGTACTCTATTTTCTGGCGTCCACAGTTCCACTCTCTAATTCCATTAGCCAAAATGACAATATGTATACTAAAATAGCTAAAATAAACCACAAATAGAAATGAAAATCGATAAATAGATCCATAGCAAGCGGAATACCAACATGCAATAAAAAACCGCTGCGGACTTATGTACCAACCTAACTAAAATATTAGATAATGTTAAAGTATTTGATGTAGAATAAAGGTTGAAGTTGGAAAGAACTCCCCTCGCTGTCGCCATTTATTTACTTTACAAATCTGGCTTTCTTGTATCACCGCAGTATCCTACTCACTTTATTTCGTGGGAGTCCCTATGTTGGCAACAGGAGAGCAGCTCCTGCACCGGCCCTGGGGTTTTCCCGCGAAACGTCTGCGGTTAGTCAGGATCACGTCTCGACCTCCAAGCATCTATCCACGTCCCGCACACAGTTTCTGCAGCCCGGCTGGCCGGCCGCGCTTCCTTCGACCAGCAGTTATGATCGTCACTATCTACCGTCTCAAAATGCTGTTATCTCTGAATATTTCTCCAAACAACATGGCTTTTAGTAATGATAAAGAATCTGTTGTGGATACTCTTGGCCTTGATTTTAGTGAAAGTGAATGATGTTTGTTTGTTTGTAGATTCCAGGAAAACTAATGTAAAAATAATACTCCCCACAGTGAAATTTAATTTACACTAGTTTCCATAGAAATACTGGAACACGTGAGGCAATACTGACCTTACGACTTATCTTAGAAGAAAGATTAAGGAAAGGCAAACCTACGTTTCTAGCATTTGTAGACTTAGAGACAGCTTTTGACAATGTTGACTGGAATACTCTCTTTCAAATTCTAAAGATGGCAGGGGTAAAATACAGGGAGCGAAACGCTATTTATAATTTGTACAGATACCAGATGGCAGTTATAAAAGTCGAGGGGCATGAAAGGGAAGCAGTTGTTGGTAAGGGAGTAAGACCGGGTTGTAGCTTCTCCGCGATGTTATTCAATCTGTATATTGAGCAAGCAGTAAAGGAAACAAAAGAAAAATTCGATAAAAACTTTGAGCAAAGGACTAGGAAGAGCAGTTGAACGGAATGGACAGTGTCTTGAAAGGAGGGTATAAGACGAACATCAACAAAAGCAAAACGAGGATAATGTAATGTAGTCAAATTATGTCGGGTGAAGCCGATGGAATTAGATTAGGAAATGATACACTTACAGTAGTAAATGAGTTTTGCTATTTGGGGTGCAAAATAACTGATGATGGTCGAAGTAGGGTGGATATAAAATGTAGATTGGCAATGGCAAGGAAAGCGTTTCTGAAGAAGAGAAATTTGTTAACATCGAGTATAGATTTAAGTGTCAGGAAGTCATTTCTATACTCCCGCAACCTCAGGAAATCTCTTGCAGTCGCTTTTCTTTCGGCTCTCGCGGAGTCACAAACAGGGCGCGCAAAATCTCGGACACCCCTGGAATATGTCACTTGGCGGAAACACCGGTCAGTGCCCCTCGCGGCAGGTAGTGCCTAACAAAGGGACAAACCAGTCTGCCACCCTACTCCAGGCTGCTCAGCGGAACGCGTCCGAGCTTTTAGCAGCTCACTGCAACATTCAGTCTTTACCTGCGCATTACGAAGAACTTAGCCTCCTCTTCCACCAACTAAACTACCACGTAATCCTCTTATCCGAAACGTGGTTGAAACCACACATATCCTCTGCATCTATTCATCTCCCAGGGTACACATTTCTTAGGGCAGACAGATCAAAAAAGCGAGGTGGCGGGGTCGGCGCATATATACGAACAGATCTCAAAGCGAAAGTCTTATGTACATCAAATCCTGCTGAAGAAAAAGAGGCTGAATTCATGTTCATTGAAATAAATATACAAAGTCGGAAATTCTTGACTGGCGTCGTGTACAAGCCGCCAAAAATAAGCTCAATGAGTTCCTTCCAGTCGGAATTACATTCACTTCAGTGTCAATACGAACATGTCATCGTAATGGGTGACTTGAACATAGACCTGCTAAGAGACACTCCCTCCGCAATAAACCTAAGAAGACTGTTTAGTTGCAATAGCATGAACATTCTTCCATTACAACCTACACACCATACGGCGCACAGTCATACTCTTATAGACGTGATCGCAACGAAACAGACTGACAAAGTAAGAGATGTTGGTCAATCATCGGCCCCTGGCCTCTCAGCACATGATGTAATATTCCTGGCCTACTCTGTGCAGCCCCCAAGGATCAAATCGCGTTACATAACTTGTAGGAACATGAAACGTATTGACCTTGACGCTCTAACAGCCGATTGCTCAGAAATCTCATGGCATCAAATAATCAGAGAACCTACAATCGACGGCAAAATTAATGAACTTGGTGATAAACTCACTGCCCTCTATGACAAACATGCACCTGTGCGCACAGTCCGTGTAAGAAAATCTCCTGCTCCATGGCTGACAGCTGAATTACGTCAAATGATGACTAATAGGGATGCTGCCCACAGGCGTTTCAAGGCAGATCCGAAACCCGAACGTTTTGAAGAATATAGAAAGCTACGGAACAGAGTGAAACAATGCATTCGCAATGCCAAAATCAGGCACGCTCGCTCCCTCGTATGCAGCGATCTGACACCCACGACTCTATGGAAGAATCTCCGTAGCTTGGGGGTCGGAAAGGCAAAATCGGAAACTACTTTTCATGTGTCAGCTAACGAATTAAATGAATTCTTCTCTGCACCTCTGAATACCAGCACGGCTGATGATTTCCGTCCACAAGAATCCCCAAACAGGATAACTAACAACGATACCTTTCATCTAAATCATGTAACAACAAATACGGCAAGAAAAGCAATAATGAGAATCTCTTCTGATGCAATAGGCAACGACAGTATCGGTATAACCATGATTAAGAATGTTGCCGATATCTTAGTACCTGTCTTAACTGACATATTTAATTTTTCCCTCGTGAACGGAATATACCCCACTGCATGGAAAAGAAGCATAATTCGACCCATCCCTAAGGTCGAAAACCCGCAACTGCCTAGTGATTACCGACCAATTAGCATACTGCCTGCTGTTTCCAAAGCACTGGAATATATTGTTCATGACCAAATCACTGAACACTTGCATGAATTCAGTCTATATGACAAATTTCAATCCGGTTTCCGTAAACATCACAGCACAAACACTGCTCTAATTAAAGTAACTGATGACCTGAAATATGCCATCGACAATCGAAAGGCAACAATATTGACGCTACTGGACTTCAGCAAAGCTTTTGACACTGTTAACTTTGACATATTACTCAGAAAAATGCAACAGCTTAATTTCTCTGATAGTGCAATGAGATGGTTTGAAAGCTACTTAAAAGACAGACAGCAATGTGTTGTCTGCGCAAATGAAAAATCTTCCTGGAAACATGTTTCTTCGGGAGTGCCACAAGGATCAGTCTTAGGACCACTTTTGTTTTCTTTATATGTCAACGATATTTCGTCGGTTTTGTCCTCCTGTAAACATCATTTCTATGCCGACGACCTCCAGCTCTATCTCAGCGTCAGACCTGAAGACGTAAACACTGCAATCGCTCTGATGAATGATGATCTGTCTTCAGTAGTGACATGGGCGAAAAACCTGGGGCTTAAATTAAATGCAAAAAAGACGCAAGTAATCTTAATAGCCCATCAGAAATTAATAAGTTCAGATTTCCGCGAACGGCTACCTCCTATTCTGCTCGAAGGTACTCCAATACCATATCAAAAAACAGTGAAGAACTTGGGTGTAACTTTGGACGAGCATCTCAACTGGGCGGAGAATACAGTCGCAGTGTGCCGAAAAACGTCTGCTTGTCTCTATGCTCTCAAAAAGTTTCGGAACATATTCCCACAGGATTTGAAACGCCAGCTCGTGCAAGCACTCGTTCTACCGAACCTCCACTATTGTGATGTGATTCAACAAGGCATGAGTAGTGAAAACAAAAGACGGCTAGAGCTAACCATGAATGCCTGTGTGCGTTACACCTGCAACATTCGCCGATATGATCATGTTAGTGCTTCATACTCCGAGCTAGGGTGGCTGCGGCCGGACAAACTGCGTGACTACCACACTCTATGTCTACTTCACCGACTCCTCATCGCGCAAGCACCCCAGTACCTAGCTTCAGAGATTAAAATCCTGTCATGCCATCATAATCGAAACACGAGGTCACTCTTATCTGGTATCCTAACTGTGCCCACTCACAAAACAAAAACTTTTGCAAACTCCTTCTCAGTTGCCGCTGTCCGCCTCTGGAACAAACTGCCCCTTACCTTGAGGAAAATTCAATCTCCTGTTGCTTTTAAGAAGAAGTTGAAGCATTTCCTACTATCATCCGCATAAAATTCTCCACAAAATTAATGTGCAAGGCAAATCCTCTCATCTGTCAAATAGCAAAGCTAGTGTCTCCTATCTTGCTCCTGAGATGCCTTCCTCTTCATCTATCTCTATTAGACACGCAGTCTCCTTTTCCTTTATATTTTCCTTAATTATGTTTCATCATGTCTCTCTATTCTTCTCCTCGCTTCACCATGAGTCTCCCTCATACTCCCTGCTGCCAGCACTCCTATCTTAAATCTTTCTCTTCAATAATGTATTTTTCGAGGTGTACCTTTCTAATTGTTTATCTCACTTTTTGTATTAGATGTAGTTTAACATGCCTACTGAAACATATGACTGTAAAATAAGTAGAATGCCTGGTTAGATGTAAGAGAGGGCCTGATGGCCCTAATCTTGCCAGGTTAAATAAATAAATAAATAAATAAATAAATAAATAAATAAATAAATAAATTTCTGAAAGTATTTGTATGGAGTGTAGCCATGTATGGAAGTGAAACGTGGACAATAAATAGTTTGGACAAGGAAGAGAATAGAAGCTTTCAAAATGTGGTGCTACAGAAGAATGCTTAAGATTAGATGGGTAGATCACATAACTAACGAGGAGGTACTGAATAGGATTGGGGAGAAGAGAAGTTGGTGGCACAACTTGACGAGAAGAAGGGATCGGTTGGTAGGACATGTTCTGAGGCATCAAGGGATCACCAATTTAGCATTGGAGGGCAGCATGGAGGGTAAAAATCGTAGAGGGAGACCAAGAGATTAATACACTAAGCAGATTTAGAAGGATGTAGGTTGCACTAGGTACTGGGAGACGTAGAGGCTTGCGCAGGATAGAGTGGCATGGAGAGCTGCATCAAACCAGTCTCAGGACTGAAGACCACAACAACCACAGTTTCCATTTATGAAGCAGCTAACATGATGGGTAACCACGAGAACTTTGAGCTGCTGCTCATTGCTATACCAGTATGAGGAACACAAATTTCCTTTATGCGCATATCTCAAGCCAATTGTTCTTCTGGACATGAAGCTTGGGTACACAAAAAACACATTTGCTTTCTTTCTGGAGTGGGACAAAAGACAGAGAATAAAACACTTCTGTAAGAAAAAATTGTCTGCTAAAAAGGAATATTTCCAGGACAGAATAGTGTGTTCCGTACTTCTCTTGTTGACCCCAAAAATATATACCTACCTCTGCTGATTTGTGAACGACATTATCATAATTTCGCGAGGGTTAATGTACTTGCGTTACAAACATCCAATTATCAGTGAAACAGCGTGGGGATTTTCCAAGGTGCAGTGAAAAGTAAACGAAGAAATATCTGTGGGACCGCTAAAGAAGGAATTAAGAATTGTCGCATATTTCCTTGATCTGTTGAGTGGTGTCTTTCACGAGCACTGAAAAACTATAGATCAAGAACACCTGAGATCATGAATGAGATCTTCACTCGGCAGCGGAGTGTGCGCTGATATGAAACTTTCTGCCAGGTTAAAACTGTGTGCCGGACCGAGACTCGAACTCGAGACCTTTGCCTTTCACGCGAAAGTGCTCCACCAATTGAACTACCCAAGCACCTGTCCTCACAGCCTCAATTCTTCCAGTACCTCGACTTTTACCTTCCAAACTTCACAGAAACTTGCAGTACTAGCACTCTTGGAAGAAAGGATATTGCGGAGAAATGGCTTATCCACAGCCATCGGAATGTTTCCAGAATGCGATCTTCTCTTTGTATTGCAGGACGGGTCGTGTGTCGTGCTTCCGTAGCTCAGTTGGTAGAGGACTTGCCCGCGAAAGGCAATAGTCCCGTGTTCGAATCTCGGTCCGGCACACAGTTTTAATCTGCCACGAAGTTACATATCAGTGCACACTCCGCTGCAGAGTAAAGATCTCATTCTGGAAACATCCCCCAGGCTATGGCTAAGACATGTCTCCGCAGTATCCTTTCTTCCAGGTGCGTTAGTTCTGCAAGGTGCGCAGAAGAACTTCTGTGAAGTTTGGAAGGTAGGAGACGAGGTACTGGCAGAATTGAGGCTGTGAGAATGGGTAGTGAGTGTGCTTGGGTAGCTCAGTTGGTAGATTACTTGCCCGCGAAAGGCAAAGATCCCGAATTCGAGTCTCGGTGCAACACACAGTTTTAATCTGCCAGGAAGTTTCACCTGAGATCATATCTCCGTACGGAATGAAGCACGTCATTTAAATTATACTTCTTGATTTTCACTTGGACATCTTCCCGAAAACCTGAAGTAGCTGATGAAGCACATTCAAAACGGTTCGACCCGCACATTCTTCATATGTAAAAGTGTCATAAAGGCAATTGAAGTGTTGTAATGTTGTTCAATTAATGCAGGTCCTTACCGAGGACAGTTTCTGAAGCAAAATACAGCAGAAAATCGGCAACTAAATATTTTACAGTATGATTCCTTCCATTGATTGAATTTTTATTTCACATATTCCTTTGATTCCTTTGCGTACTCCCTGACTTTCTTCTTTTGATAGTTGCCTTCGGAATTAAGAATGTAATTTTGCCATAAGCATTCACACAGCCTAATAAGGAAAGTGAAGATCCTAAGACTTCATCGGATGTCAATGTAGCCTCACTTCGTACACGCACACTCCACTGGCGGATATATAATTTATTTTAATAGCAGTTATCTGTGAGAGGTAGGTTGCACACCAGAGAGCATTAGTTTTGTTCGTGTTTAGTGTCGCTACCAGGACTGCTAGGGCATATAAGTGCCATGGACAGCATGAGACGATGAGTGATCACAGCGTGCTCATGTTAGAATGTTATCAGCACTGGACAGTGTTTGAAAGGGGCCGCATTACGGCTCTCCATTTGGCTGGCTGGCAGAGTCGTGAAACGTCCAGAACTGTGGGGCATTCAAATGTGACAGTGGTCCGATATAGTCGTCGTCAAGTTTCCAGTCGATCTCGTCAGACCGCCACAAGAAATGGTCACCATATTGTCCATCAGGTACAGAGTAACCTTACCTCATCTGAGTCCGCCATCCTAGAACCAGTGTAAAACTTCCTGGATCAATGTGTGCCATCCTGTGCCATGGGTAGGAGACTAGGAGCGGCCCACTAGGTAGTTACCGTGACGTTGTGGTTAGAGTCGCAAACGATGGCTGTTCTTTCTGCGCATCTACGTCCCACATTCATTATTTGACAGCAAATGAGCTTCCGCTAGTGTTGTGAACGATCTACTGTGAATGTCGTATCCCATGCGAACGTTAAACGTGATCGTTGTGAGTTCCTTAATAAATTTTTGTTTCATTTGTTGCGAGTTGCCTTGGCTTATGGTGGTGACGAGCGAAGAATTCTACACAAATAGTGAGAGAAATACTTTGCAGGACACACCCTAATATCAAGCGCAAAGCGCGTAAATGCGCTGACCGCAGCTGTCGCTTGGGAAGAATGCCACCCCGTTCGTTTCCTCTCCGGTTTTTACCCTCCACGTTTCCCTCTAATACTAAACGGGGGATACCTTAATGCCTCAGAAATTATCCAACCAACCGATCCCTTCTTTTATTCACGTTGTGCGATAAATTCCTCTTCTCCCCAATTCTATTCAGTACCTCCTCATCAGTTACGTGATCTACCCATTTAATTTTCAGCATTCATCTGTAGCACCACATGTCGAAATCTTCTATTCTCTTCCTGTCCTAAACTAGTTGTTGTCCCTCTTAAATTTCCATACATGGCTACCCTCCACACAAATACTTTCAGGAAATAATGCCTTACACTTAAATCTATACTCGATGTTAGCAAATTTCTCTTCTTCAGAAACGCTTTCCTTGCCATAGCCAGTCTACATTTTATATCCTCTGTACGTCGACCATCTTGAGTTACTTTGTTCCCCAAATAGCAAAACTCATCTACTACTTTGTCTCATTTCCTAATCTAATATTCTCAGAATCACCTGATTTGATTTGACTACATTCCATTACCCGGTTTTGCTTTTTTTGATGTCCATATTATATCCTCGTTTCAGGACCCTGTCCATTCCGCTCCACTGCTCTTCCAGGTCCTTTGCTGTCTCTGACAGAATTACAATGCCATTGAAAGACTTCAAACTTTTTTATTTCTTCTCCGTGGACTTTAATACCTACTCCGAATTTTTGTTTTGTTTCCCTTACTGCTTGCTCAATATACAGATTGTATAACGTCGGGGAGAGGCTACAACGCTGTCTTGCTCCCTTCTCAACCACTGCTTCCCATTCATGGCCCTCGACTCTTATAACTGTCATCTGGTTTCTGTACAAAATGTAAATAGCCTTTCGCTTCCTCTGTTTTACACTTGCCTCCTTCAGAATTTGAAAGAGAGTATTGCAGTCAACATTGTCAAAAGCTTTCTCTAAGTCTAAAAATGCTAGAAACGTAGGTATGCCTTTCCTTAATCTACCTTCTAAGGAAAGTCCTAGGGTCAGTATTGCCTCGCGTGTTCTAACATTTCTATGGAATCTAGACTAATCTTCCCCAAGGTCAGTTTCTACCAATTTTTCCATTCGTCTGTAATAAATTCCTGTTAGTATTTTGCTGCCGTGGCTTATTGAACCTATAGTTCGGTAATTTTCACACCTATTGACACCTGTTTTCTTTGGGATTGGAATTATTATATTCTTCTTGAAGGCTTGGGATATTTCGCTTGCCTTATACAGCTTGCTCGCTAGATGGCAGACTTTTGTCATGGCTGGCTCTCCCAAGGCTATCAATAGTTATAATGGAATGTTGTCTACTCCCGGCGATTTTTTTTGTTTCTTAGGTCTTTCAGATGCACTGTCATATTCTCGATTCTCGTATCTCCCACATCCATAAAACTGCCCTCAAGTTATCGGCCCTATATAGACACTCTATATTGTCCTTCCGATTTTCTGCTTTCCATTCTGTGTTTATTACTGGTTTTCCATCTGAGCTCTTGATATTCGTACAGGTGCTTCTCTTTTCCGCAGGATCTCTGTAATTTTCATGTAGGCAGTATGTATCTAACCCCTAGTGATATATTCGTCTACATCCTCACAGTTTCCCTATACCCATCCTTGCATAGCCATTTTGCATTTTATGTCGATCTCATTTCGGAGATGTTTGTATTCCGTTTCTCCTGCTTAGTTTACTGCATTTTTATACTTCCGCCTTTCATCAATGACATTAAATACCTCTTCTGTTACCGAAGGATTTCTACTAGACCACATCGTTTTACATACTTGATCCTCTGTTGCCTTCATTATTTCATCTCTCAAAGCTACCCGTTATTCTTCTGCTGTATTTCTTTCCCCTGTACTTGTCAATCGTTCCCTAACGCCCTCTCTGAAACTACAGTCTCTGGTTCTTTCAGCTTATCCAGGTCCCATCTCCTTAAATTGCTACCATTTTGCAGTTTCTTCAGTTTCAATGTACAGTTCATAAACAATAGATTCTGGTTAAAGTCCACATCTGCCCCTGGAATTGCCTTACAATTTAAAACCTGGTTCCTAAATCTCTGTCTTGCCATTACATAATTTATCTGAAATCTTCCAGTGTTTCAGGCCACCTCCATGTATGTAACCTTCTTTCATGATTTTAAACCAAGTGTTAGCTATGGTTAAGTTACACTCTTTGCAAATTTCTACCAGGCGGCTTCCTCTTTTGTCCCTTACCCCAGGCCATATTCACCTACTACTTTTCCTTTTCTTCCTCTCTCTAGTTTCGAATTCCAATCCCCCATGACTATTAAATTTTCCCTCCGTTAACTACCAGAATAATTTCTTTTGTCGCTTCATACATTTCTTCAATCTCTTCATCATCTGCGGATCTAGTTGGCATATAGACTTGTACTACTGTGGTGAGCGTGGGATTTGTGTCTATCTTGGCTACAATAATGCGTTCACTGTGTTATTCGTAGTAGCTTATAGCCGCCCCTTATATTTTATTCATTATTAAAACTACTGCTGCATTACCGTTATTTGATTTTGTATTTCTAACTCTGTATTTATCTAACCAGAAGGTTTGGTCCTCCTGCCACCGAACTTTACTTATTCTCACTGTATACAACCTTAACCTATCCATTTCCCTTTTTAAATTTTCTTAACTACATACCCGATTAAGGGCTATGACATTCCACGCTCCGATCTGTAGAACGCTAGTTTTGTTTATTCTGATAACGACGTCCTCCTCAGCAGTCCCCGCTCTGAGATCCAAATTGGGGACTATTTTACCTCCGGAATATTTTACCTTAGAGGATGCCATCATTATGCAGCCACACAGTAAAGCTACATACCCTCCGGAAAAAACACAGCCGTAGTTTCCCCTTGCTTTCAGCGGTTCGCAATACCAGCACAGCAAGACCTTTTTGATTAATGTTGCAAGGCCAGATCAGTCAGTCATCCAGACTGCTGCCCCTGCAACTACTGAAAAGGCTGCTGTCCCTCTTCAGGATCCACACGTTTGTCTGACCTCTCCACAGATAGTCCTCCGCTGCGGTTGCACCTACGGTACAGCTATCTGTATAGTTGAGGCACGCAAGCGTGCTCACCAGCGGCAAGGTCCATGGTTCATGAGGGGCTATATCGGACTATAACACCACAAAACAAACGGCTGTTTGTGGAGTGGTGCCTTAACAGGAAAGCATAACATGCTATTTAATGGCATCCATTGTGTTTTACGATCGACTGCGGTTTTGCACTATCCTGGACAAACATCGTCGGCGAGAATAGTAGCAACCTGGGATGAGGCCGATTCTAGCAACATTTTGGAGAGGCACAACGCTGATGGTCCTAGCGCTATTGTGTCTAGAGACACACAGTGTATAACTCTCTGAGTGATTCAGGGAGCTGTGACTGCTCGACGAAAAATCACTGATACCTGCATCCTCGCGTGTTACCTCTCATGCGACAGTATCTTGGTGCCATTTTACGACTCAAAAATGCTCCTTGGCACATGGAACGTGTCTGTATGAGCTGTCCGTGAGGTGATGAATACATCCCTTTGTCCAAATAGATATTAAGAACTTATACCGACATAACATGTGTGGGCCAAAGTAGGACATAACAACAATTTTGTAGTACACGTATGTAAATTATCGAGGATGAGTTACAACACCCTTTCACCTCATACGGTGTAGTGTCAAACTGATACCTGGCTCTATATAGCCAAGTTCTTCTTAAATCTAATTCGATTTCGTAATCACTGCAATAACGTTATATATCCTGTCTGCCCTGAATTTTCATATCGTTTCCTCTTATCCTTCTGGGTGTCACATTTCTTTTGTCAGTCTGTGTAACAGGTAAGATGGGGCAAATAAACGTGGGCCGGAGAACTGAATTCCAGCTCAAAGGGAGCACAGTACTAACCTCACTATGGCAGATGAAGAAGGTGACCATCGATCATCTCTTGCCACTTTTGGGTCCTAGTCATCCAGTGTCTGAAGACGGATGAAACTGGACTGTTGGGAATTGCTGCAGTATTTTGCGAAATGTCCTGCTGCAGTTTTTTAAGATTATGAGGCTTGTTGCGATATAACTTAGGCTTGAGGGCTCCCCACACAAAGTAGTTGCACACTGACAGATTATGTGACCTGGGTGGCCAGCGAGGGCCGCGACTAGACTGACCTCTGCTAATAACTCTGTCAAGCGTGAAGAATTTGTAAATGTTACACAAAGTTTGGCCGCCTCTGTGGGCAGTTGGTCCATCCTGTAGGTCTATTGCTCCTCCGTTAATGCTGCAGATTATTTAAAAATGTACCGGCCACTTCTACTTGTTGCACCCTATGTAAGACGCAACAAACGTTTAGAAAACAGTTATGAGGTGGAGGTTAAAGCGACCAATTCGATCTACATATAGTGGCGGGCTATTTTCCACAGGTAGTGTACACTGTTCTTGTAACTCAAAAAGATTTTTTGTTGTTGACCAACGTTATCAGTTTCTGATAGTTAGCTGTTATTACTTTCAGTATTATATACTCACCTCCCTTATACAGTCCATCTAGCAAGTGGATGACTTTTCTCGGTACCCACATCTACTGTTGTTTAATTGAAGGCAGGCGCGGAAAAACGCACTTGCCCTCATATGTAAAAACTTAGAGATAACTGTTGCCATCTGTTGCTCCGTAAGGAACTTTCAAAACTGACATTGGTCTAAACCCTAAATACGAAGAAGAGCGAAAGAAACTGGTACACCTGCCTAACAGGGCCCTCGCGAGGACGCAGAAGTGCCGAAACACGACGTGGCATGGTCTTGATTGATGTCTGAAATAGTGCTGAGGGAACTGACACCATGAATCCAGCAGGGCTGTCCATAAACCCGTAGGAGTAGGACTGGGTGGAGGTCTCTTCTGAACAGCAAGTTGCAAGGCATCGCAGATGTGCTAAATAATGTTCATGTCTGGGGAGTCTGGTGGCCAGCGGAAGTGTTTAAATTCAGGTGAGTGTCCTGGAGCTACTCTGTAGCAAATCTGGACGTGGGGAGTGTCGCATTGTCCCGCTGGAATGTCCATGTCCGTCTGAATGCAAAATGGACATCAATGGATGCAAGTGAACAGACAAGACGCCTACGTACGTATCACCTGTCGGAGTCATATCTAGACATTTCAGAGTTCCCATATCACTCCAACTCCATACGCCCTGCACCATTACAAAGCCTTCACCAGCTTGAATATTCCGCTGCTGACATGCAAAGTCCTTGTATTCAGGATGTTTTCTCCATATCCGTGCACGTCCATCCGTGCGATAAAATTTGAAACGAGATTTGTCCGACCAGGCAACAGTCCAAAATCGTTGTTGACGGGCTCAAGCGAGGCGTAATGATTTGCGTCGTGCAGTCATCAAGGATACACGAGTGGACCTTCGGTTCCGAAAGCCCTTATCGATGACGTTTCGTTGAATGGTTAGCATCTTGACACTTGATGGCACAGCACTGATATCTGCAGTAATTTTCGGAAGGGTTGCACTTCTGTCATGGTGAAGGATTCTCTTCAGTTTTTCCGGCCGTAGTGATGTGGAAGATTTGCTGTTTTACCGGATTATTTATATTCACGGTACACTCGTGAAATGGGAAAATCCCCACTTCATCGCAACCTCGCAGATGTTGTTTCCCTTCGCTCGTGCTCAGACTATAATACCACATTCGAAGTAACTTAAATCGTATACACACATTTCCAAATTTGCTACATGGTGGCCCTAGGGACTCTCTTCTGAGTTGAAAACCCTTAGTATGGCCACCAGACTCCCCAGGCATGAACATTATTGAGCATATCTAGGATGTTTTGCAAGGTATTGCTCAGAAGTGATCTCCACCCCCTTGTACTCTTACGGATTTATGGATAGCCCTGCGGAATTAATGGTGTCATTCTCCTCCCGCACTACTTCAGATATTGGTCGAGTCCATGTCACGTCTTGCTGCGGCACTTTTGCGTGCTCGAGGGTGCCCTAAACGGTATTAGGCAGGTGTACCAGTTTCTTTGGTTCTTCAGTGTCCTAAGTCACTTGCTCACGACAGTTAATACCTGCAGGCTAACTTCAGTAACTGCTGTAGGTATTTTGATCCGGTTTTGGGTAATAGACACATCTTGATGAAGGGTTTGGTGTGTAATTTATAAATGTTTCGTACAAACTGTCGGCGTTATGATGAATGAAGTTCAGTTGTAAAAACAATACTTTTGCCCCTAGGGAATGTCCACAATAGCTGGACAGAGGAACGAACAGGAAAACGTAACATAGGAGTTGAAATTTCTATGTTTCTGGGTTTAGTGGGACACTGTGGGCTGGAGTGTGGAAAGTTGTCAACTGAAATCCCGACTTTGCCACATTTTCCTAATACTGTCTTTTACCCCATCATTCACCTTTCATTTTTGGGGACACAGACGTTTAGAATCTGACGACGGTCTCCGACAGGCAATTTCTGTTCCCCACCGGTAGACAGTCACAATTTGCCGTCTTGATTCACACAGATTCTCCGAACAACGGAAAGTGAGTTCCTCAGCTGTGAAGAACCGTATGAAATATGATCAATAACTAAAAGCTAGCCATTTCATCATCAGGCTGTGATGGTAACCAAGTATTTTTACTAAATAGTCACCCAGTAGATCGACTGAGAAAAACTGAATAGTGAAAAACATGCGATTTCTGCTTAAGCGGTGTTTTATATTTATGCCATAAGTATTTCGTTTTGCGAAAAACGGCTTCAGCAACTTTGCTTCATTTACATACAGATCGTTATTTCAGCAGAGTTATTTCAGCAGCTTTCTGCCTTTCTTGAACCGAACCTAGATGTGAACGATCTAAACATTTACATCATGTATGTTTTTTATTACTTTCTATTATATTTTTGCCACCTCATCCAGCCTTTTACACACTGCCAATCATTCACACCTAATACACACATGTTTCGCATACAGTATTTACACTGGTTGCAAATACATTACTTACATTACGATATGTTCCCACCATTTCCATGAGTTGTCACTCCAAACGCCAATTCAATACGGAGGACCTAGCATTATTGGCTCTAGACAACTTTCCTTTCGTGCGGCCGGCCGTGTGTTGCCAAGCGGTTCTAGGCGCTTCAGTCTGGAACCTCGCGAGCGCTACGGTCGCAGGTTCGAATCCGGCCTCGAGCATCGATGTGTGTGATGTCCTTAGGTTATTAAGGTTTAAGTAGTTCTAAGTTCTAGGTGACTGATGACATCTAATGTTAAGTCCCATAGTGTTCAGAGCCATTTGAGTCTTTGAACTTCTCGTGCGATGCTTGAACGCCAAACTTTTATGAAAATGAGGGTATTCACTTACATTGCGGTGTTATTTGTAGCTCCACTCAGTGCCCCACAAACAAAATACTCTCCGAATGGAATTCGCATGTTGCAAATATGTGATGACATCAGTAGATTGTGACACATGATAATTTGTGCCAGACCACGATTCCAATCCGCATTTTCCACTTATTGCCAGCGGTCGCCTCACAAACTTGGTCATTCGAGCACACCTACAAGACTGATCAAAACTTCTATATGTCATATAGTCAGAGCCCTAATAATCGCCATGTTAGTGATCCTCGCAAAGGGGAAAAATATTATGTCGTCAGTTTAGCCCGTCGAGGAAACGGTACATCACTGATGACCACAAAGTCTGTGTTCTTGTACAGTGTTTGTATATTCGCAGTACGATGTACCTTAGACACGCATGCATTTTCGAAGCATATTACGATGTGCACATGCATACCGACATTGTAACCATCAAATATACTCTGTGTCACACAGGTCGTCTGGCTGTAGATACTTACTGCTGCCAGTGAAAAGCCGGAGCAACTCCCTAGGAGGATCAAGACAATGAAAAAATAGGCCATTGCAAGGAATAGACAAGCTTCACTGGAACAAATAGTTTTTTTTATTTTAAATACAGCGATGTTATCTTCCGAAATATCTGTCCTGAAAAAAAGAGACGTATAAGTCGGTATTATAGACTACAGCGTCTTCCAGTTTCTAACTCAAGACGGACTTCGGTTGCTGCTCGAACGTGATGTGTAACAATAAGCAAATATAGTAAATACTTCTAATTTAACAACAGTCTCTCCGACATCATATGGTTAACTGATGAGAAAGTACGGCCTATTCCATGTTGCTCAATAAGCTACAAATGGACGTGTCGACCAGATTCCGTCACAGAAGAATTAAATTTAGTTACAGCAAGATAGGAAATGCTTACATAGTTCGGAGGAGCATTGTCTATCATAATCCTTGCAAAAATAAGCAGGTGAGTTAAATCATCCATCTGTGTGAATACTGTGAGTAGACCGTGGTATCCTAGCAGCCACGGTTTGCTGATTGTTTTGGAAGAGATAGCAGCTCATATGTTCCCCTTCTGAATGAAAAGCTATTTTTTGCAGACCAACTTCGTAGAGCCCGCAGAGACAGTGAGTTATACTGTGTCTTTTGACAAATATACCTGTAAAATGTCACTTTTCTGCAAATTCCGCATCTACACATCACCTGTATGTGTGAAAGCATTATCAGACTAGAGATTATTTTGACTTTCTCTGTGGAGTTAGTATTGCTGCTGTAATGATGAAATAGACACTTCAGCATTTCTGTTGCTCCGTTGCATAAGAAATTTCGCAAAATCAACGGGAAAATCGTAGAACTACGTTTCATAAGAATAACTTTGATCTGGTTTTATTATTTATATAAAAGTGCTAAATAACATGCAGTGAGGCGGATTTAGACAATTTACGAATTTGCTCAATGTTACGCATAATTGTATAAACCTCGATAAATTTTTTGCGCAAACATTACAATGTATACTAGATCACCTCGTTTTAGTCGCTGAAAATGTCTGAGGATAAGAAATAGGTAACTCCGTGTAATATTAATAGCAACTATACGCTTAAACAATGAGCATGAATGGAAAATATTGACTGGTAGATTTACATGTTCACTAGCTTTGTCTGTATTGTTATTATTATTCAACGCAACTCCTTCGGTTATGTCATACATTGTTAGAATAAATGCCAGATCCAAAGGATGTGATGTTCAACGTCGAGTAAGAGGGTGAGACGCAGGAAACAATCTCTGTCAGCGTTTGACATTAAAAGGCTGAGGTTGCTGCAGCGTCGGCTCACCCCCACCTAGAGAGGCTGTATGGGGATGTAAAACATTACTACTTGTGTGAGAGCATTTCTCAAAACGATATACGTACTAGGCTCTACAATGGATCATATCTCAAACAGCGCACTCCATCCGTGGGTGTAAAGAATAAAACTTGCCTAAAAATCTGCGTTTCAGAAACACATATTGAGAAAAGTTATCAACTTGTAGATGCACACCCACTGCTATCTTCTATTTGTGAGACACGCAACGTCAAGGGATCAGAGAAAAAAATCACACCAAGCATCTCGATTCCGACAACAGCTTACTACATATGAGACATAGACTGAAGCGTACCACGGTTATAGTGGGCCGGAAAACAAACACCTCTCTGTACCTTTTGGGTTACGAACTGTTATAATAAAAAGTTGATATATACTTTGTCCGTAACTTCAAAGTGATTTACAGTACTATGCACGTGTCAATCCTACATATAATCTGCATTAAGAAATGCAACAAATATTTTTCACCGTCCATTTCAGTTGAAAAAAATGCGAAGTTGCTGTGAGACATCGTGGAACACCGTCGCTTCACTCTCTATTCTTTCATGAAGTTCCAATAGGTAGTGGCGCCATACGTAGCCTCCAAAATAGCGTGTAACAAAAGTGCGTCGAAGGCAAGGATCTGTCACTGAGTTTATCTTGGAGGAACACCAGAGCGTCCCAGTTATTTATAGGCTCTGGCAGAATGTCTACAGAGACCTATCAGTCCTGCCGGCCACACGCAATTATGATTCTTCCAATGTTGGAATGTGTGGACAATCTCATTCGAACTGATCGACGGCTCAAAATCAAATACTTTTCACCAGAACTGTACGTCTGCCATTTAAGGAAGTAAAGAAGCAAAAAAAAGACCGTCCGAAAATCATCACAGGTGATGAAACATTGGTTGGTCACTTCGAACAGGAAACAAAATGCAGTCCATGAAATAGCATCATCTCTTCTCCGAGGAACACTTTCAAAGCCTCACCATTATCCGATAAAGTCAAGGCGATGGTCTCCTTGGACTCTAAAGGCATTATTCGTTACATGTCCTTCCTCAAGGTGCAATGATGAACTGTGAAGTGTATTGTGTTACTCGCAGGAAATTGAAAAGAAGAAATGAGAAATTTCTTCCTCACAAAAATGCGAACGAACTTCTCCTACTCCCGACAACACAAGAACTCAGGATTTGCTCATTCGAGAGGTGTTCTCAAACCTTCATAATGACGCAGCAAGACCTTGGTTTCAACAACGAGCAGTGGAATCGTACCATGCGGACATAATGACGCTCTCAGTACAGTGACGTACTGGGAAACCATACTGGGAAATCATATGCTTTATCTGAATCCTGAATAAAACGAGCCCGTTTTCAGGAAAAATATGTTGTATTACTTGTTGACAACCCTTCGTACTTGCTGACTTTTAAAAAACGTAATAGAAACACACTAGTGATTTTCATGCATAGTAACTTTTTTTTAAATATTTATCTGTCTATTATCTAATACCACGAGGACAAATCCTGTTAACGAAATCATCTCCTAATACCATCGTCCCCGTAACCTTAGGTTAGTTTGTTTGTAGTTGGTTCTTCCAGAATGGCCAACAGTACACTATCTGATGAAAATTACTCGGAGACATATTAATGGAGATTAGCAGTGGTGTCCCACCCTTTCGCCCTTATGAGGGGTTGCATAGTACAAGGGACATTTGAAATGCAGTTTCTGTTTGTCGGTGGAGGGACTAAGGCCAATTACACGTCAAGCGTTGAAATCAGAGACAGTAATGTGGTTCACGCTAAGATCTGCAACCAAGTGGCTGTTGTTACTCATCCCAAAGATTTTCCAGTAGGTTCAAATATTCAAATGGCCCTAAGCTCTATGGGACCTAACATCTGTGGTCATCAGTCCCATAGACCTAGAACTACTTAAACCTAACTAACCTAAGGACAACAGACACATCCATGCCTGAGGCAGGATTCGAATCTACGACAGTAGCAGCAGCGCGGTTCCGGACTGAAGCGCCGAGTACCGTTCGGTCACAAAGGCCGGCGCCCACTGGGTTCAGACCTTGACTCTGGGAAGGCCATTTTATTTCAGGACTGTCACTAACCACAAACCATATTTTCAAATATGCAGCTTTATGAAAGGGTGCATTGCCACGCGGATACAATTATCATCTCCGAACTGTTCCTCTGCTGTACGCAATATACTGTGTTGTGAAAGATCTTCATATGCTTCCGCATTAAGCGTTTTCTAAAGGGCAATAGTTAGACCACGCAGTATTTACGAAAAACAAGCCAATACAGTAATGGTAACTCCCGCGTACTTTACTGTTGGCGCTACGTATGATGGCAGGTAACGTTCTCCAGGAGCTCGGTCGGATTTCCGCAGATATAGCTTGATTAATCACTGTAAATCATTCACTTCCAGTCATCCACTGTCCTGCTTGAAGCTCGCTTAGTACTGAGTACAGAAATGTGTGTTTTATGAGGAGCTGCTCGACCATTCTATTCCATTCTTTCAACCTGCTGCTCAGAGACGTGTGCTGGCTGGCCTACTGGTAGAGTTTTAGAAACTATCAGTGACTCGTTCCGCCAATTTCTTGTGATCCTTTACAGTCATCTTCCGAAATGCTCGACGGTCACTTTTCTTCAATGCAGAAGGTTTGCCAGGTCAGTTCTGCTCTGGTAGTTCCTTCGAGTTTCCACGTCATATCCACCACACCAACAGTCAGCTTTGAAAGCCTGACATCAGCTGACGTCTCCATAATGGTCGAAATATGTGCATGAAATCTTGTGGGACTTAACAGCTAAGGTTTTCCGTCTCTAAACATACACACTACTTAACCTAAATTATCCTAAGGACAAACACACACACCCATGCCCGAGGGAGAACTAGAACCTCCGCCGAGACCAGTCGCACAGTCCATGACTGCAGCGTCTCAGACCTGTCGGCTAATCCTGCGCGGATGTCCATGATGGGTTTTTTATTCGAGGGACATCCAATGAATGATCCACATTTGAAGTCACTGAGCCCTACTGACCGATCAGCTCTGCTGTTACTGCTTATGCACTGACAACACAGTAGTCACCGCCTCCATCTATATCGGTGGGTCCGCCTCTCTTGACATCTAGTGGTCATTTCTGCCTTAGATATAGGTGTGTGGATACTTTTGATATGACAATGTAATTTACAACAAATGCGACTAGACAAAGTGGCGTCACTGGCTGAATTATGACTCAGCGAGTGACACTGGTAGTAATAGCTAGAACAAATAGACACATCAGCTCTAGCATGGGAAATGTAGATAGAAATAAATGCACTATATAACCTATAAGGCACTCTATGAGTATGCGTTCCCCAGGCATGACTCCTTCTAGATATTTCTCGGTCAATCTCCGGGTACAATATGAATCCATTTTCTGTTACGACCATAGTAGCTGTAATGTGTCTGACTACTCGAAGTGGTCAGTACTGCAGTGGAGATGAAATTAGGAAAAGAGGCTAAGGGTGGCATTGTTCCGTTCTTCAGAGATGTTGGTCTTCACGGAAGGCGAGCACTTGGCAGTTTCCTGCATAATCAGATGCAGTGTGAGTGTAGCTGAGGCTTGTGCAAGCGTCCCCTGATACGAGGCACGCAGCGTACTGCAGACGGGTAGTGGAGAGGTCTCCCGAGGATTATCTTGGGTTACAACCAGCCGCGCACTCATTGCAGTACACGGCATCTGCAGTGCGGCTGAACTGCGTGCGGCACGTGGTGGCTTCCACAGGGGATGGGGGCAGCCGGCGAGTGGTGCAGAGGAAGGGGTTTATCTTGCCAGCATCTGCTGTGGCCGTAGCCCGCCAGTACCTTGGCGCAAATATCCGAAACTGGAACCGTTCTTGCATGTTGATGAGAGTTACGGTTGTCGACTGGATGACATGTAAAATACACTACCGGCCTTTAAAATAGCTACACCAAAAAAATTCAGATGTTAAACGGGTATTAATTGCACAAATATATTATACTAGAACTGACATGTGATTACATTCCAACGCAATTTGGGTGCATAGATCCTGAGAAATCAGTACCCAGAACAACCACCTCTGGGCGTAATAACGGCCGTGATACGCCTGGGCATTGAGTCAAACAGAGCTTGGATGGCGTGTACAGGTAAAGCTGCCCATGCAGCTTCAACACAATACCTCATTTCATCAAGAGTAGTCACTGGCGTATTGTGACGAGCCAGTTGCTCGGCCAACATTGACCAGACTTTTCAGTTGGTAGGAGATCTGGAGAATTTGCTGGCCATGGCATCAGTCGAATATATTCTGTATCCAGAAAGGCCCGTACAGGACCTGCAACATGCGGTCGTGCATTATCCTGCTGAAATGTAGGGTTTCGCAGGGATCTAATGAAGGGTAGAGTCACAGGTCGTAATACATCTGAAATGTAACGTCCACTATTCAAAGTGCCGTCAGTGCTAGGAAGAGGTGAGCGAGATGTGTAACCAATGACACCCCATACCATCACGCCGGATGATACGCCAGTATGGCGATCACGAATACACGCCTCCAATGTGCGTTCACTGTGATGTCGCCAAACACGGATGCGACCATCATGATGCCTTAAACAGAACCTGGATTCATCCGAAAAAATTAAGTTTTCCCATTCGTGCACCCAGGTTCGTCGTTGAGTATACCATTGCAGGCGATACTGTCTGTGATGCAGCGTCAAGGGTAATCGCAGGCATGGTCTCCGAGCTGATAGTCCACGCCGCTGCAAACGTCGTAGAACTGTTCCTGCAGATGGTTGTTGTCTTGCAAACGTCCCTATCTGTTGACTCAGGGATCGAGACTTTGCTGCACGATCCATTACAGCCACGCTGAAAAGATGCCTGTCATCTCGATTGCTAATGATACGTGGCCGTTGGGATCCCTCACGGCGTTCCGTGTTACCCTCTTGAACCTACCAATTCCGTATTCTGCTAACAGTCAATGGATCTCGATCAACGCGAGCAGCAATATCGTGATACGATAAACCGATATCGTGATAGGCTACAATCCAACCTTTATCCAAGTCGGAAATGTGATGGTACGCATTTCTCCTCCTTACACAAGGCATCACAACAATGTTTCACCAGGCAACGCCGGTCAGCTGTTGTTTGTGTTGGAGAAATCGGTTGGAAACTTTCCTCATGGCAGCACGTTGTAGGTGTCGCCACCGGCGCCAACCTTGTGTAAATGCTGTGAAAAGCTTATCGTTTGCATATCATAGCATCATCTTCCTGTCGATTAATTTTCGTATCTGTAGCACATCATTTTCGTGGTGTAGCACTTTTAATGGCCAGTAGCGTAGTTTATTTCGATACTAAAAGCATCTGCATGGCTGAAGAGGAAGAAAGGATTAAAAGAATTCTGAGTTTAGGATTTGAATAACAAAACACGGCACAAGTTACAATTTTCCTTTTTAATGCATACCTCATCTATCTTGTGCAAATATTTGTGTAGGTACTTTATGTGATTTTTATTCGCTGATTGTTCTGCCTCTCTTACCCTTCAGACATGTTTTGGTGCGGTTTGCCCTCGATGTATCAGAAATACATGGGCTGTGTTCCTGAAGAACTTAGTTGGAGGCATAAAAGTTGCCGTTGTTCGGTTGTGCAATCTATATTACTTTATTTTTATTTTATTTTTTATTTACACGTCTCGTTCCGTAGCACTAAATTGAGGAGCAAATCTCCACGGTCATGGAAAGTGTCAGTACATGAAATTACAACGTAAAAGTATTAGCACATAAAAATAAAATGTTTATGAACCCGACGAAAGTCAATTCATAAGTTTAAGTAATCACTATCAACAGTACAACCAGAATGAGTTAAATTTTTCAAGGAACTTCTCGACAGAATAGAAGGAGTGACCCATGAGGAAATTCTATAGCTTCGATTTGAAAGCACGTAGATTACTGCTCACATTTTTGAGTTGGAGTGGTAGGCTTTTGAAAATTGATGCAGCAGTATACTGCACACCTTTCTGCACAAGAGTTAAGGAAGTCCGATCCAAATTCAGGTTTCATTTCTGCAGAGTATCAACTTATTCTTAGGAATATCTTAATATTGCTAACAAGAAATGACAGAAAGGAGGCCAATGTCAAAATACCCAGACTCGTGAATAGGGGTCAACAAGAGCTTCGTGAACTTACACCACTCATTGCCCAAATCGCCAGTTTATGAGCCAAAAATATCCTTTTACGATGGGAAGAGTTACTCCAAAAAACAATACTTTACGACATAAGCGTATGAAAATAAGCAAAGTAGACTATTTTCGTGTCGAAAATCCTATATCAGTGCCGCATGGTTCTGAGTCTCTGTTTATTGCGGCAGTATCGTCAAAAAACCATCATTTCTACACGACCTTCTCTTAGACACCACCGCCGTTTGAAATGCAACGACTGTCATAGTGTTGCAGCTCGTTTGATGTGATGGTGGCTACACAAATTTTCGCTGAATGCTTGGTCTTGCTTGAAATACAGTAGCGCCAATATCAGACCTCGCACAGCGCGACCGTTAGTATAACTGTTTTTGTAGATGAGTGCCCTTTGCGACCATGATATTCAGTAGGGGATGCCTTTCAATGGTCAGCCCTATTCGTCATTCTCCTTCCAAGCTCAGATTGCGGGCGTCAGTGCTCGCGCATATATCTGCTCCCTTTGACGGTCTGCTGTTTTCTCTTTGGTACCCCGGGTGGCCTTTGCTTGCACGTGCCCTGAGCATGCTTCACGTAATCTGATTACAGACTCAGACGGACACCAGGTACCAGCTCGCACGGTCCTTCGTTTCAGTTCGCCACACCACCTAATATAACTTCCTGTAGGTACAGAGTTCCCAGTATATCACGCTTTATGTCCACATCCATATCCACATATGGACTCAAATTTGCTCTCTCCAAACTGCTGCGAAGTGCATCGAAGAGGGTACTTTCCGTTGACATATGGAGCGCGGAAGTAACGTCTCCTTAAAGGCGTCCGTGCGTGCTATAATTAATTTAATCATATCTTCCCGATACCCGTGGGAGCAATTCGCAGAGATTTTTAGTCCATTCCTAGAGTCTTCACTTAAAGCTATTTCTTGAAACTTTGTTAGTAGGTTTTTACGGAATTGGTTTCGTCTACCTTCAAGCGTCTGCCATTCCAGATTCCAGGTTTTCAATATCGCTCAAGAGTCCAACAAAACTATGACCATTCGTTTAGCGATTAGTTGCATAGCTTCAGTATTATCTGTTGCTCTTGTTTGGTATGAGTCCCTAGATTTGAGCAATTTCTAGGATTGGTGGCCCTTAGTAACTTCCCTGCAATATTCTTTATCGATTGCATTTCCTTATAAGTCTCACAGTGACATGATCTGCCATCGGCTTTCCCACAACTGCGCCGTTGTGATCGTTCTTTAGTTGTAATGGAGGTGGTCTTAAAATTTTTCTGTGTTCTGAGAGGGGGGGGGGACGGTTTGCATTGTTGTCGGTATGTTTTAGGTGCCTCTTAAGTTTCGTTGATCTTCCATTACCGTTAACCCCTTGCTGAACATTTCTGTTTTAAATTAAATTTGTACACAAAGCTGTCGAGTTTAATTTCATTTTCTTCTTATTTATTGCTTCTGAACAATCTTGATGTGGAGCTTTTAAATAGTAACGTCGACAGGTACAACAACACTGGTCAGCAGCTTACGTAGGCTGTGAGTGGCCTAGTAAAATTTTGCAAGCTACATCATTGTTAATTATGAAAGTAGGCTGATTAGGTTTTCTTAATGGTAACGCCACATCGTGCTCTGTATGAAAAATCACTGGCTGTGCTGTGCGCCGTCTGTGGCTAGTTAGCATTGTTGTCTGCCATTGTAGTGTCGGACAGCGGCAGCTGGATGCTAACAGCGCGTAGCGTTGCGCAGTTGGAGGTGAGCCGCCAGCAGTGGTGGACGTGGGTAGAGAGATGGCGGAGTTTTGAAATTTGTAAGAATTGGTGACATGAAGTGATATATACAGGGTGATTCAAAAATGCATGTAAATATTTTAAGGGTGTATTTGTGAGATAAATATAAGACAAAAATGTTCTATACAATTTTTGCTATACTTGGCTTATTACAGAGTTATGAACAAAACGTGATATTACATTCAATACAATGTAAAGTATTTACTTCCCAGAGTTCACAGTTTAATTACAGTGCATTTGGACTAAAAACGCAAACTGGTAAATAAACGTGACGTAACAAACTGAAACAATTCCTCGCGAATACTGTATTACATTAGTTCCTGTTGATTGAACTAAATCAATGCAAAATAACTAAGGAAAATACGTGAATAATTTACAGACTGTACTGTACTGTATTTGCACAAATCTTAATGCAATGCATGTTTAAAATGCTATCCCTGAACTTGCAGACAGACCCGTGCTCGTCGCTGCAATGATCTCTGCACATTACACAGTCCGTTCAACTCTCCACGAATAATTTCACAACCACCTTCAATTCTTTGTTGTAGCACTTCTCTGTTCGGTACTGCAGAAGAATACACCAATGTCTTTAGTCGGCCCCATAAATAAAAGTCTAAAGGGATCAGGTCAGGTGATCTGGCTGGCCAAGCAATTGGTCCTCCGCGACCTATCCATCGATGTGGATACGCATCATTGAGGTACGCCCTTACGTTGCGGCTGTAATGGGCAGGAGCACCATCGTGCATAAACCACAAGGTGGCTCGTGTTGCAAGAGGGACATCCTGTAACAATCCAGGCAATTCCCCCTCCAAAAATTCGCGGTAAGCGTGCCCAGTCAGCTTTGGAGGTAGAACATGAGGTCCGAGTAAGTCATTCCCCACAATACCACACCAAATGTTTATGGAGAATTGATGTTGATGTCCACGCACAATTCTCGCGCAAGGATTCTCGACAGCCCACTGGTGCATATTATGCGAATTGATTACACCCGCACGAGTAAACATGGCCTCATCTGTGAATAATATCCGCCGAATGAACATTGGATCATTCAAATGACGCTCTTGTAACCACTGGCAGAATTGCTGACGGCGAGGATAGTCTGCAGGTGTCAATTCGTGCACTTTGTGCAGGTGAAATGGATGCAACTGTTGTCTCCGAAGCAGCCGCCATACAGTAGATTGCGGAAGTCGTACAGCTGCACTAATTTGTCTCGTACTGATGGCTGGATCTTGGTCTACCAGGTCCAAAACATGTTCCTCGACGTTCACTGCATGCTCAAGTGGTCGACCTGAATGTGGCCCAGGACAAATGCCATACTCCCGCATACGTCTGTCCACAGATACAAACGTCTGATGACTTGGTAACCGTCGTCTTGGAAACAGCTCGCTGTACCTTCGTCTTGCTGCAAGTGCGTTTCCATCTGCTGCACCATACACAAGGTGCATATCAGCATACACACTGTTTGAGTACATCATGTGCACGAAACCTGTAGCCTTCCGACGATGAATGAACGACAGGAAGTACGTTTCCGTTACCAACAACAACAGCGCCATCTTCTGTACAGTAGGAGTAAACAGCAATTGCAAACACAAACAAACACTCTTCATGCAGTTTCGAATCAACTGTTGGAAGATACGTATGTGCATTACGTACCAGAATATGGCATCCTGCTGCTTGCACTGACGTCGTTTTGATACGGACATGACTTTCGTATTTTAACGATAACTCTGGAATTAAACGTTTATGGAAAAACATTTATAGAACATTTTTGTCTTATATTTACCTCACAAATACACCCTTAAAATATTTACATGCATTTCTGAATCACCCTGTATATTATGACTACTAAGGTAAATACATTGTTTGTTCTCTATTAAAATCTTTCATTTACTAACTATACCTATCAGTAGTTAGTGCCTTCCGTAGTTTGAATCTTTTATTTAGCTGGCAGTAGTGGCGCTCGCGGTATTGCTGTAGCTTGAGCAACGAAGATTTTTGTGAGGTAAGTGATTTGTGAAACGTATAGGTTAATGTTAGTCAGAGCCATTCTTTAGTAGGGATTTTTGAAAGTCAGATTGCGTTGCGCTAAAAAGTATTGTGTGTCAGTTTAAGCACAGTCTTGTATAAATTTTTCTAAGGGGACGTTTCATATGTCGACCCTTAGCCGAGGATACCTCACTGGAATCTTCTGATTTTTTTCTTGTAGTTTGTGTAATTAGTGTAGATTTTGTTTATTGCTAGCGCGTAATTGTAGAGAGATTCTCCTTTGTAGTTGTAGTCTTTCATTGTTGTACAGTAAAACAGTTGTGGCATGCATGTAGATTTGCACCAAGTATTTCGTAGCTGCGCTTGCAATTAACTAGATATTATTTTCAGAGCTACGTTAATGCGTTCTCTTATTTTTGCTCTTCAAATTGTGCTTTTCTGTGTTGTCGTGTGAAATATTGTGACAATAATGGCGTGTGAAAAACGTAATATTAGGCTCCAAAGTAAACTGAGAAATGACAGTGAAGACGAAAGGAGTGTGTTAGCGCCACCAAGTAATGAATTAACTAATGTTCAAAGTAGTAATTTGGTAATTGTACTTAGGGAAATGGAGCTGGCTGCAAACAATGGTGTAGACAGTGAAACAGTTAGTGAACAGGGAAGCATTATCGATCGATCGGTCGGCAACAGCTCGCGCCAGGAATCAAAATGATAGGACACAATCTTGCAAATACTGTACATTCAGGTTTTGCGTCCTCACCGTTTTCTCAAATAAGTCAAGACACATTTTTTGCTTGTCAAAATGTGAATGTTGCCGGTGCAAATGCACTGCCGAAAAGCATAGAGGAATAGATTCCAGACACTAATACATTATTATTGCAATTAATGCAGCAAATGAAACAAAATCAGAGAGAAACACAGCAACAGTTAGACACAATGGAACAAAATCTTCAAAAGTTAGACACAATGGAACAAAATCAGAGACAAACACAGCAAAATCTTCAAAAGTTAGACACAATGGAACAAAATCTTCGAAAGTTAGACACAATGGAACACCACCAGAGACAAACACAGCAACAGTCGGACACAATGGAACACAATCTTCAAAAGTTAGACACAATGGAACAAAATCTTCGGAAGTTAGACACCACACTTGAACAAACACGTGAAGATTTAACTACTGAGTTACATAACATTGAATCGAAATGTCAAAAAATCTGTAATGACGTAAAAACACAAATTTGTGAGCTTTTCCAACCTATTTTTTCGCGGCATGAAAACGCATTACAGAATCACGAAGCAGCCATAAAAGAATTGCAAACTATTGTTCGCGAAAATCACGACACCTTGCAAGCTAAAATGGACTCAGTTGCATCCACCGATTCGGTTACGCAACTTGCAAGAACTCAGGAAAACTTAAAGGACACAGTAGATTCGATTTCAACACAAATGGACACTCTGAAACTTGGTTCAAAAAACACACTGAGGAAATGTGTTCATTATCGGAGAAAGTAACCGAACTTTCGGATCAGTTCACTAATTTATCTGCAAAGGTAGATGATGATATGAATGACACAAGACCTGTAGCCATCACTGACACAGAAGAGTATGAAAAAATTAAGAAATTCAAACAAAATCAGAATCAAATTAATACGCAATACAAAAGAGAAATCCGGAAAGTACAAGATCAGTTGACGCAGATAATACAAAAATTACATATTTCAGAGGACACTCGCGGTCCAACACGGGAAGAGGAACTTAGAAATACGGAAAAGACACAAAATAATAACATAGGGCATTTCGAAAATCATGAAAGAAATTGGCAAGGTGCAACGAATTCTGAGATGGAACCGCCGACACGACGTAAGAATGACCGATATGCTACTCGCCGACACGATGATTTTGACTATGAGCTGTTCATTACTGCACGCATATTCAAAACATTTAACAATTCTGGCAACGACAGTCATCCACAAGCGTGGCTCCATCAATTCTCTCATTGTTTTCCTCCCAACTGGTCATTAGAGCACAGATTAGAAATTATGTGTGGCTACTTGGAGAATGAGCCACCGGTAAGAATGCGATCGGTCATTCACGATTGTCACAGTGAAGGAGAATTTTATCATGCCTTCCTCTCAGCATATTGGTCTCAAGCTACACAAGACCTAGTAAAACATAGCATCATGATGATGAAACACTTTGAACAATCTGAATTTTGTAGTCTGGTCAAATATTTTGAAGACCTGTTGCATAAGAATCAATATCTTTCAAAACCATATAGACCTTCAGAACCCATTCGCATTTGCATAATGAAATTGCCTGAATATTTAAGGAATATTATTTTGGCAGGGCGTTGCAAAGACGACATTGAAGCTTTTCAGGGACTCTTACAAGAATTAGAAATTGACACAGACAGTCGCGGGATGCGAAAACAGGAAAACAATCACTACAATTCACATCCGTCACAATTCCGTGACGACAGAAACAATACCTGGAAACGACAAGGCTATTCTTATAACGCAAATCGTGACCAAAACAGACACCACCCATATGACAGCAACTGGCGGAGTGATAATAGTTACAGAGAAAGATCGCATTTCGGTAGTAATGACTATCACAGAGACAATCAAAGAAACAGACAATATGGTAACCAAAATAATTATTATCAAGGGAGACAGAATAACTTAAGACGCAACTGTCCAGCGCGCAGTTACGATTCAGGGAGAAATTCTCCACCATGTGACCGACAAGAAAGAAACTATGGAATCTACCGACATGACGACAGACGATATGATCGTGACGACAGACCTGAATTGCAGCAGAACTGGCGGGATTCAAACAGAGCAGGGCCATCTCGACAAGGTGAATTTGTAGAAGTTAGGTCTCCATATCCCAATAACGACGCGAGCCAACTAAGAAACAATAGGCAATGACTCATAGCGCTGGCAGCCACAAAACGTACGCATGAAACTGACGACGCAGCTGCCGTAGCTAGTAATCACGTAAAAATGGAAGACATTAGGGACATCTTACTCCAGGAACACGACTTAAACATAACAACATTGCATATACTGTGATTCACATTACTGTAAATGACGTAAAATTTACGGCAGTACTTGACTCAGGCAGTCCCAATTCAGTAATTAGTGAAAAAGCTGTTAACAAATGCAACAAATCGAACGATTGCCCCACGCTTCCGTTACGCAAGATTAAATTACAAGGTGCAGTCATTGGAAAAAGTGTAGATGTGCGTCAACAAACCAACTTAGAATACTTTTGTCAAAGCCACAGCTTCTCTATGAACTTTCTTATTGCTCCATTATTGTCGACGGAAATTATACTGGGAGTAGACTTTTTGAATGAATACAATGCAACCTTAAACGTTCACGATGCTCAAATAAGTTTAGAGAAGGAAGGTAAGTCAATAGCTTTGAAATTTGAAGATTGGCTCTCAAACCATGACGATGAAATTAATCGGCTCTACCTTCTGTTAGACAACAGTTGGGAATTCTCTACGGAACTAGACACTAACAATCACTCTGCAAGTACTGACAGAGATGATATCGACGGCATATTTGAAACTAATGAGTTAATTCAGAATAAAATTCAAACAATTGAGAATTTTCATGACACTGATAGGCAGGACCTTTTTGAGATTTTACAAGCACATTCCACAGTTTTTACACACAATACAGGAACAATCAAGGGATTTCAGTACCAATTTCGTGTTCGTGAGCATACTAAATTTTGTGTTAGACCATACGTAATTCCAACACATTATAGGGACCGTGTTAGAACTGAAATACAATCTATGCTTGACGAGGACATTATTGAGCCTGCAGTAAGCTCATACAATAATCCATTACATGTTGTTGAGAAGAAAAATGGGTCGATCAGGCTTGTCTTATATTCGAGACAAATCAATACT
This sequence comes from Schistocerca gregaria, assembly GCF_023897955.1. Taxonomy (NCBI): domain Eukaryota; kingdom Metazoa; phylum Arthropoda; class Insecta; order Orthoptera; family Acrididae; genus Schistocerca; species Schistocerca gregaria. The sequence continues at coordinate 168,846,831 of NC_064926.1, read as the reverse complement.
ATCATTATTCCTGAAACAGACAGGCCGCAAACGTTGGAAGAACTTCTTCAAAATTTTAATGGTGTAAAAGTGTTGTCTTCCATTGATCTCAGATTCTGCTTTTATCAGATCGAACTTCATCCAGAATGTAGAAAACACACAGTTTTTCTTTGTTTCGGCGTTTGTTATTAGTTTCGGCGTTTGTTATCAGTTTCGGAAACTTCCTTTTGGCTTGAATATTTCTTCGGCAGCATTCATTTGCGGACTAAATTCCATATTACCTGAGTTCTTAAAACGTCACATCACCTTATATGTGGACGATATTCTGATAGCCGAAGCCTCATGGGAACAACATAATCGCATCCTCAACAGCGTGTTACATACTTTTGCAGAATCTGGAATTACAGTTACCTTGGAAAAGTCTGAATTCGGTAGAACAAAGGTGAAATTTTTGGAACATATTATTTCTTCTGAAGGCATTCAGCCAGATCCTGAAAAGTTAGAAGTAATCAGAGCCATTCCAGTTCCATCCACAAAAAAACAAGTCCGCAGTTTTCTAGGCCTCATAAATTTTGACCGTCGTTTTCTGAATATGCAAATTCTAGTTACACCAAAACTTGGTTCTCTCACTGGAAAAAATACTATTTGGAACTGGGACGAACAAGCACAGTTGGAATTCAATTCTTTGAAAGAATCGTTACTTAACGCGCCAATACTAGCTCATCCAGATCTCTCACAAGATTTTTGCCTTAACACGGATTCTTCTAAAGTTGTTCTTCATGCCCATTTATTTCAAGAAGCCACAGAAAATGACATTACTGTTAAGAAAATCATTGCTTTTGCTAGCCGAGTGCTAACAAAGTCTGAAAAAAATTATTCCTTTACTGAATTAAAAGCTTTAGCTATCGTTTGGGCATTTAACAAATTCCGTTTCTTTCTTTATGGTAAGCACGTAAAAGTATACAGTGACCATCGTGCATTACAATTTCTTATATCTTCAAAATTAAATCATGACAGGTTAAAACGTTGGGCATTGTTTCTGCAAGAATTTCACTTCACAGTAGTCTACATTCCCGGCAAGGAGAACATTGTTGCGGACGCACTGTCACGCGCACCGGCTGGGCTCGAGAAAAGTAACACAGAAAGCAACCTCGATAAAAATTTCATTATTCTTTACATTCAGTAAGTCGCCTTTGAAAACTTCATCACCACATCTTTAAAGGATATTGCTCATGAACAAGATAAAGATCCGATTTGGAAAGACATCAAAAGTAAATGGCACGAAAAGACACACACACAGATTCGGCATTATTATCTGGTTAGGAACAACATACTGTTCAAACGCTGCACTGTTCATGACAAGCTATGGGTACTTTGCATTCAAGACGATTTCGTTAATAAGCTCATTTGGTGCATTCATTTCAGCTATGCACATTTTGGTCCACGAAAACGTTATCATATTCTTCGAACGACTTGTTATTTTAACAATATGGAAAAGAGAATTCGAAGAGTCTTGTCTATTTGTAAACTTTGTCAAAGGGCGAAACCATCTACTGTCTCGCATAGTGCTCCATTGTTTCCTATCATTCCTTCTAAATAAAAGAATTTGCTACTGTTGATCTCTTGGGACCGCTTGTTAGAACATCTAATGGATTTTCGTACGTTCTAGTCGCTGTTGAACTTACTTTAAAATTTGTTTCTTTCACTCCGTTACTTAAAGCCACTGGACGGTCTATATCCAACGCCTTTGTTAGAAATTTCTTGCGTGAAGTTGAACACGTTAATAAAGTAATTTCAGATATCGGACCGCAATTCAGATCTGCTGTTTGGTCACGCATGCTTCGTAACCATAAAATCAAATCTGTTTTTAATTCATTGTACTCACCACATTGTAACCCGTCTGAACGGATTATGAAAGAAATCAATAAGCTTTGAAGACTTTATTGTCACAGAAAGCATCAGCATTGGGACAGATATTTACACTTATTTCAAAACGTGCTGAATGAAATGCCTCATGACTCCACTGCTTTGCCACCTGTTCTTGTACTGAAGAATAAAGAACCACCGAACAGAATCAGAGAGCTTGTACCTTTTCCGAACACACGTAAACTTTGACACAAAGACATAATTAAATTGGCTATTAAAAATATAAATTCTGCTGCAGACAAAAGGAGAAAATTACATGGTAAAGCAAATGCAAAGAAATTATATATTGGTCAGAAAGTTCTCATTAAAGCTCATTCATTGTCATGTAAGAAGAAACACTTGAGTCACAAATTCTTTCTAGTTTACAATGGATCTTACAGAATCCGACGTATACCACATGATAATTGCTTTGAAATTGAAACTCCGTGTACTAGGAAGAGTAAAGGTTTACAACACATTTCACATGTAAAACCGTTTATTGAAATATAATCTGATTTTTAACTTTGTCTTTGCCATAAAACATTTCACTTCACATTTTTAGTATGCTTTGTCACACTGAGAAACTGTTAACGTGCAACAATGTTTTGAAGTTAACTATCCAGTCTAGAACCTAGGGAACATTTTTAAACAGAAATTACGAATGCATTGTTATAGTGAACAGACGACACAGTGTTGTTATTTGTACATTCTTGCTTGTTAGTTACACGATTACATGACGACTATAAGTATTACATACTTTGAACGTATGCTATTAATGAGGTTTTAAAGCATCATTTAGGTTCAGTTGAAAAGACATTCTTTATTTGAAGTACTTTCTGTGAGATTAAAGATGACTTAGCGTTTGGTTTCTTTGATTGCTATACGATTTTATCACGACGCTACTAATGAGTGACAATTTACAATGTTGCTTTTGCACTGTATCTGTTTTATATCTGCACAGTTTTTCTGTATTATTCTAGAAAGTAAAACATGTTTTAGTATTAACTTTGTGGTATAGCTACAAAGAGACAGCGTTTTCTGTAGCACAACAATACGTTACAGTACAGTACTTACTTCCTCACAGCAATAAGCGTAGTAACTATGATATGTATACGCAAAGCATTTCAATTTTGTTATCATGAGGTAAGTACATTGACTTCTGTAGAACTTAGCTTTCGGAGGACGATAACTGCGACACTTCCACAGAGATTATCTTACAATACGACACGTAGTTTAGCGCTACAGTACGTGTGTTTGAGTGACTAATTTTGTACTTAAAACATTTATTTTTAAAGATATTTGAAGTACAATGATACAAAGGTTTTCCGTGATACATTTCATTCCATTGCTGTAATCTGCAACACCTGAGGATATAATTGCATTAATCCTCAGGGGGGTACACGCTTACTTTGTGTACCATGTGTACGGCAAGCACAAGGAGCCTTAGCTAATATGGTATTTGCTTATACAAATTTACACATCGGTTCCATATTTCTCTAACACATAAATTACACAGCTATCTGATCATTTAACAGAGGAACAAACATTTTTTTTACTACATCAGTGACAGATATTTACGTAATTACACAGTTGGATAACTTCATACTTTACGAAATTGTATTCTGTCTGTACTTTGTGAACTGTTCATATTTTTTTTAGAACCATTTTGATACCATAAGAGCTTTGAATGATGTATTTGGTTTGGGATCACGATTTTTTAAGTACGTTTGAGGTAAATGACACTTCTGACATGAGCAGAGAATTTTTTTTAGGTTTTGAAATTATTGGTGGAAGCTACGACGATTTTGAGAGTTGACTGAGGTGTTATGATGTTATTATTACGATGACTATGTGTATTATGCTGTTGTGGTATGTTTATGGTCAATTAGCTGATCCTATTTGAGTTATTTGATTATGCTACATATCTGTTATGATGAAATATTGAAGAAGTGTCGACGAATAATGTAAGGAATAATGAGAAGTGGTTAGGGACTCTGGTTTGTGATAAAGGTGGTTGGAAACCAAGAATCGTACTTTAAGAGTTATGAAGTGTGTGTATATGCGTGAATGTATCACTATGCTGGCGAAAATTTTTTGGATACTATTATATTTAAATGATTTTATTTCTACAGATTTGTAACGCAAATTCTCAACCTGTGAAAATATTTTTATATGAGACCGCCACTGTAGCGGAAACTGGTGTCGTAAATATTTCGATAAGACAGTTAAGTGACCATCTGCACGTAATGCGTCGTGGGCATCGAGCTGCGTGACAACCACCTGACAAAAGAAAGCCAGTGTGTGCCTGTCAGACACACACGTGGAGAAAAAAAAAGAGGTCATTTTCCTCGCTATTGACATGCCTTTGTAGAAAGCATCGTAAATACGACACCCTCAAACTTGAAAACACTGTAGAGTTCTTAATTTATGATATTTACTGAAATGAAATGATGAGAAACATTTTATATATATTGTCTTTCTAGCTGAGAGATTGCTCATTTGTTTAATATTCAGTTTCTATGTGCACTGCAGCATTGCTTAAAATAAAATTTAGTAGATGTACTAATATCACTATTTTCAGTCTACAGACCCAGTAAAGAATCATTTTATGATTTACTTTCTTGGAAAAGAGAGCACAAATAGACATTTCCCTTCACGGGAATTGCAAAAATAGTTTTTCTTTTTTACGATTTGGTAACTTATCTGCTAGCGTATGTTCTCGTGATGCATCACTCTAGTGTTAAGATGTGACATAGGTATTACACATTTTTACTGTAATATTTTTTCTGCCTCAGCTTTGTCATGTTTAGATATAAATTATTACATTTATTGCTGCTCGCTATGCTTACTTGCATTTTTTGGTCATTGCTGTTTGCATTAATTGTTTTGTGCTGCTGCATTGCCTCGTCCCTTAGTTTAGCATCTGAGCTCAGTAGATTTAAGTTAGCTTAAGAGGGGGTAGACTATATAAGAAACTAACTATAATGAATTGGAAGAAAAGCATTGAAAGCTGTAAGAAAATGGTTTGGCCAAAAAAGTAGTGTACAGTGGAGGAAAACTATTTTTGAAAGAGGATGAGAACAGAATGCAGAAAGCATGCTTGGATAGGATTTTTTTTGGCTGAAGCAAATGTTGAAATAAGAGGGGCGATCTATGGAATGACGTTTTGGGTTGGACTCCAGTACCAAATGTTACCCTGAAAACAAACCCTGTCCTTTCGTTTTGTGTATCCCACTATGTGTTTATGTACCCTTGTGTATTTATTTTCTTCCTGTCTCTGTGTACTGTTTCATAGATTTTTTTTCTGTTTTAATACTAAGCTACATTCACTATGATGAGGAATACTGTTATCCTCAAATATAATTAGTATCAACAATATCTTATTTACTTTGTAAAGATGTTTAGACATTATTGATTCTATTTTGTTTTAATGCTCATGTGTGAAGTTGATGTTTCGAAATTTATTCAGATTTTTTTTATGTATGTGCTCCTGTCATAATTCCTGTAACACTGATATATATGTTATTTCGATTCTTTTGTAAAGCCTGTATTACTGCAAATGTTATCTGTACTATTATGTTCTTTAATGATATATTTTGTACCTTTCTTATTGTATTCTCATCTTATAAAATGAAGTAACTTGTAAGTTACATTTCACTGCACACATTTCTGTTGGTCATAGTATATGGACAATATGTGAGAAGTAGGGACTGATAGTGTTTTCATGTGTGTTAATAATTCAGTAAGGAACTGGATAACAGCATTGCTGGTTCTAAGGACATTTCAAAAACAATTTTTTTGAGTGCACAAGTGGTGGTTATGGACTTGCTATATTATCTGCAAGACTCTTCAATGGTGATTGTGCGCCTGCATAGTCAAACAGATGGCTGCTGGCCATCTGTACAAGGACTAAAGTGGGTCTACACCTTTGATGACCCACCAATACGATTATTTCTACAAGGACTGCAGTGGGTCTGCACCTCTGGTGGCCCACCAATAGTAATCTCTACCAGGACTACAGTGGGTCTGCTCTGTCATGACCTACCTACCAATAGTCTTCAACTTTGACTGACTCTGCTGTGGGTTTGCTCTGTTGTGGCCCATTACCTGTCTGCATGTCAAGAGTCGGCACTGTCTTTCGTTGGAAGGATAACACTACTTCTTCAAGACTGCTTAGAAATCCACTACTTCCTAGTGCAATTTCTTTTATTGCTCAGTCTTTGAGAAAAACTCTACTATTTTACTGTGATGAATGATCAGGACTGTCTATATGGACTGTGAGAAAATTTTAGCTTTTGACCAACATTGTATCAATAAGTGTGTGCATTTGATATCTTTGTTATTGTAATTATGAAAAATTTTATCAAATCATTATTGGCCAGTGCCCAAAACAATTTGTCAATTTTTTTGTGGGGAGCGTGGGGGCTATGTAAGTAGGCTGTTTAGGTTTTCTTATAGGCAACGCCACATAGCGCTCTGTATGAAAAATCACTGGCTGTGCTGTGCGCAGTCTGTGGCTAGTTTGCATTGTTGTCTGCCATTGTAGTGTCGGGCAGCGGCAGCTGGATGCTAACAGCGCGTAGCGTTGCGCAGTTGGAGGTGAGCCGCCAGCAGTGGTGGACGTGGGTAGAGAGATGGCGGAGTTTTGAAATTTGTAAGAATTGGTGTCATGAAGTGATATATATATTATGACTACTAAGGTAAATACATTGTTTGTTCTCTATTAAAATCTTTCATTTGCTAACTATACCAATCAGTAGTTAGTGCCTTCCGTAGTTTGAATCTTTTATTTAGCTGGCAGTAGTGGCGCTCGCGGTATTGCAGTAGCTTGAGTAACGAAGATTTTTGTGAGGTAAGTGATTTGTGAAACATATAGGTTAATGTTAGTCAGGGCCATTCTTTTGTAGGGATTTTTGAAAGTCAGATTGCGTTGCGCTAAAAAATATTGTGTGTCAGTTTAAGCACAGTCTTGTATAATTGTTCTAAGGGGAGGTTTCAATTATCATACCGACTTTCCTCTTTCAGTGCTGCACGATATGTCTTTAACACGCCAAGCAACATTTTGCCTAGAACGAAAATAAAAAAAAATGTGTCAAGGAAGATTTTTATAGGTAACAGGCAGACGTTAATTGTATCATTTTCTGCATAACGTCGAAAACTTCTTGAAGCTGTTCGCAGCATTGGCTGTTCTCTGCAGGAAGTTTTTAACGTCACAAAACTAAAACGAAAGTGTTGGAGATCTACTGATGAGAAATAGTGACAGGGAGCAGCTGTTGATACTTTCTAAACCTACAGTATCGCCCATGAATAGGCGAAGAAGTCCATTACTGGAAACAGTAGCAACCGTAAAATAATCTAGGAGCAAATACATACTAAATGAAAAAATTTCTTTTTCACTCAAAAAAATTCATCGTATCGGCAGACGCTATCGCAATGAAAATTATTAGACATTATACATTTATGTTCATATAGACAAATTATGATAGTTCCAGTGGAAACAATTGACATCTTTTCTCGGTCGAAGTTTGTCCTGCTCCTGAGTATATCATTTCTATAGACAGACTACTCGCGACTATGCCAAGGCACCCCAAAACCGGGGCAATAAGAGACAGCGACACCCCCCTCCCCCCTTCCCATACGGTAATAGCTCAGAGTGAGGGAAAAGAAAGTCTAGTGTAGTTAGGTACTCTTCTTAAGGAAGATGATTTAAAAGTCTGTATTACACAGGCTTTTAACAAGGTCTTAATGGCTACATATAAGCCGCCATTCGACTTCCAAGATACCGGGAAATTCATTTTAGAAATAAATTGGTCATATCAATGACAATCGTACCTACTGAACCGTAAATGTTTGCTGTTTACGCCACGTCTCTATCGAAGCCTGCACCTAAACTATAATCTGTTCTGGGAACAGATGAGATTCATGAGGTGGTTAAGCCGTACTCAGCCACAGAAATGACCATCCCCTCTTTCCATTATTTTATAAATTATCGTTATTGTTAGCGCTTTGTGCATGCCTACCCTCATATTCGAGACACAGACGTAAGGTCGGCAGCTCTCATAACATGTAGGCGTGTTAAGGTGTGGACTTCTGTAAAACAGGAATAAAACTGCACCTATCTCGGGATTATATTCAAGTTAGTAATTCGTACCACCTTTACAGTTAACCTTAAATTTCAATGTCATTTCTTATGTTTTGCGGGACAGGAGATTTTTCTGAATCAAAGGGTAGCTTGAATGTTTTGGAGAAAGAACAACTCCAGCAACAAACAACACATTTTGTGATTCACCTTCATTATTGTTCTTAAAATCTGCACTGTTAATGCTTTAATCTGATAGTTAAGGAACACCAAAATTATTATTTGACTAAATTGGTAAATGCATGGCTCTACTAGCTATTGGTTGCCAATCGGAGGAACGGATTTCGTGCGGTGTAATGTAGTACTATCTCCAACACTAGCACCATGAGTGTTCAAGAAGAGCACACACATTCTTATCAAATCCGCGAACTCCCGTGTCGAGAAGTGAATTCACGTGTCTGTTTCTTTAAATTTATTTCTTTTACACAACACTCTCTATCTGGATTAAAATGACTTAACAGTTAAACTGATAACATAGTAAGTTTGTTTGTTGTGAGTTACAAATGCAGCTAATTACTTAATTAGCCAAGAGTTAAATCATGTACGTGTTTGGAAGAGTGCCCTTGCGGAAACACCTGGAATGGGTGTTCATCTCTTCATAGGCATGTCCGCGCGACAGGCGTCAAAGCGGCTACCGGTCTCGAGTCCAGTTTCGCAGAGATCGACAAAATTAAGTAGCAGCGTGTCAACAACAATGTGGACACCATGCTAAGGAGGATCGAAGCATGTTGCAATACGTATGCTGGAGCAACACTATATTGCAAGGTCAGCAGAATCAGATTTTATTTTCACACATCTGCAAAAATGTGCAGTTGGGTACAGACTGACTACATTTCAGTTATTGTTCTGTTCCTATTGCGCAGCATTCTTTTTAGTTTCCCTCGCCTTGAACTTACACTGTCTGAACTTACTGAATTTAAGCTCACGCATTTTAATAGGTTTGTAAATGGTGCAAAACAGTGTATGTGTGTTTATACTACTTTTCTTTATGAGTTGATATGTTTCGCTTTGAAGTGAGGTTTCGTATGTATAGGACAGAGACTATAAAATAAGTAAACACGTATCTTAAATGTATTTCATAGTACAACGCTGTAACACAAACATATTGATATGAACGTGAAGTTCAACACTGAATGGCTTGAGCACGGCACACGTGCTTATTATTGTATTACGATAAACGCATCTACACATTCTGGCTGCCACAAAGAGCAAGTGTGACTTCTGTACACCCTGAGGATGAAGCGAAAACTTGCTTACCTGCATTTGTTCAGTTAGGTCGGCCGAAGTGAGCTGAGGAGCTGGCTATGTTCCGTGGGTCTGACGTGACACAGGAGACAGTTAGGTCACGTTACAGAGACGTGAAGCTCAACCCCTTCTACAGATACAAAAAAGTTAAATTATCCGAAGCATGGTGGTCTATTGATTAGAACCACGTCGTCTTTTCATAAGCACAGGATACATTTCTATGAAACGATAATGAATGCTTCATTCTGAGAAGCTCATGAGTCGGCCGGTATATTAGATTAATTCGACGATAATCCGTTCGAGAAGAAACTGTAACGTACGTCTCGTCGAACATCACTGTGCAAGGATGAAAATGACAGTTACGTGAATCTACTGAATAGTATGAAGCGCTTGAATCAAAAGTTTGCTGTTGGAAGGACACGTCAGAGAAGCGGTAGCATTAAGTATTGCATTTATAATCAAACGCCTGAAAATATTAATTATCTCACTGAGTATCAGTGTGAATTTCTCTAAGTAAAATGAAATCACTATCGTCTACTAACTGATGAGAGTATCAGGCCGCGGGTGCTGATCAACGTACCACTGCTCGATAAGTTGATCTTCGGTGAACTACCTTACTTTCATTTCCACCTTAGATAGTGGAGCATAACTGAATCAGACTTCGTATTTAAAGATGCAGGTTCCATTCAGAATACAATGCACAAACAGCAAGACGCGATCCGCGGTCGGTCTGATTGTTTTCGAACAATGTAAGTTACCCTTCTTGACGCATCGCCTGTAAAACGAAAAATCCATAGCATAAAATGTGTATGAGGAAGCTGTAGTTGACTTCGTTAAAGTAGACACTTTTCATAAATTTGCCGTGCTATTATTAAAAGCAGTATAAAGTTCCAGGTTTGCCAACTGCTCGTAATCCGTCTACATTACACGAAAAATACACTCCTGGAAATGGAAAAAAGAACACATTGACACCGGTATGTCAGACCCACCATACTTGCACCGGACACTGCGAGAGGGCTGTACAAGCCATGATCACACGCACGGCACAGCGGACACACCAGGAACCGCGGTGTTGGCCGTCGAATGGCGCTAGCTGCGCAGCATTTGTGCACCGCCGCCGTCAGTGTCAGCCAGTTTGCCGTGGCATACGAAGCTCCATCGCAGTCTTTAACACTGGTAGCATGCCGCGACAGCGTGGACGTGAACCGTATGTGCAGTTGATGGACTTTGAGCGAGGGCGTATAGTGGGCATGCGGGAGGCCGGGTGGACGTACCGCCGAATTGCTCAACACGTGGGGCGTGAGGTCTCCACAGTACATCGATGTTGTCGCCAGTGGTCGGCGAAAGGTGCACGTGCTCGTCGACCTGGGACCGGACCGCAGCGACGCACGGATGCACGCCAAGACCATAGGATCCTACACAGTGCGGTAGGGGACCGCACCGCCACTTCCCAGCAAATTAGGGACACTGTTGCTCCTGGGGTATCGGCGAGGACCATTCGCAACCGTCTCCATGAAGCTGGGCTACGGTCCAGCACACCGTTAGGCTGTCTTCCGCTCACGCCCCAACATCGTGCAGCCCGCCTCCAGTGGTGTCGCGACAGGCGTGAATAGAGCGACGAATCGAGACGTGTCGTCTTCAGCGATGAGAGTCACTTCTGCCTTGGTGCCAATGATGGTCGTATGCCTGTTTGGCGCCGTGCAGGTGAGCGCCACAATCAGGACTGCATACGACCGAGGCACACAGGGCCAACACTCGGCATCATGGTGTGGGGAGCGATCTCCTACACTGGCCGTACACCTCTGGTGATCGTCGAGGGGACACTGAATAGTGCACGGTACATCCAAACCGTCATCGAACCCATCGTTCTACCATTCCTAGACCGGCAAGGGAACTTGCTGTTACAACTGGACAATGCACGTCCGCTTGTATCCCGTGCCACCCAACGTGCTCTGGAAGGTGTAAGTCAACTACCCTGGCCAGCAAGATCTCCAGATCTGTCCCCCATTGAGCATGTTTGGGACTGGATGAAGCGTCGTCTCACGCGGTCTGCACGTCCAGCACGAACGCTGGTCCAACTGAGGCGCCAGGTGGAAATGGCATGGCAAGCCGTTCCACAGGACTACATCCAGCATCTCTACGATCGTCTCCATGGGAGAATAGCAGCCTGCATTGCTGCGAAAAGTGGATATACACTGTACTAGTGCCGACATTGTGCATGCTCTGTTGCCTGTGTCTATGTGCCTGTGGTTCTGTCAGTGTGATCATGTGATGTATCTGACCCCAGGAATGTGTCAATAAAGTTTCCCCTTCCTGGGACAATGAATTCACGGTGTTCTTATTTCAATTTCCAGGAGTGTATTTGGTTGACACCGACCTACATAGGGAGAAACGATCACCACTATAAAATAAGGGGAATCAGAGCTTGTACGGAAAGGTATAGGTGTTCGTTATTTCCGCGCGCTTTACGAGCACGGAATAATAGAGTATTGAGAATATGGTTCGATGAACCCTCTGGCAGGCACTTGAATGTGATATGCAGAGTATCCATGTAGATGTAGAGTGAGTAATGGGAAAAGATTCTTCCCCTAACAGACATGAACTATTTAACAACATTTAACGACATTTACATATCGATACATTTATCTAAGTTTCATTTTCTTACATTAATAATCTTTAACCTCTTACTCTTATTAAAAAGTCTTCTTTTCATACGCTTGGAGTATTTGAGTTTATGGGGAACATGTGTACTTACCGCAAACCATATTGATGACTACGACAGATCTCAATCAGAACTGGCGTAAATTTAGTGTTACTCGCGAAAAATTTTTTCTTACTTTAACAAACTACAACATGTATAGATATCTTAGTATCAATTGTTGTAAATCTCTTTCCTCCATGCTGACCGTTCATTTGCGCTATTGGTTGCTTGGTACAGTCTGAACCGAACACCGTCCAGACAGGCCTTGAAGGTTCTACGCTTCCGACCTACCGCGGTGTCCTCCTCAGCCACCATGCGCCACCGAATGCGGATACGGATGGGATTGTGGTCAACATACTGCTCTCCTGGCCATTTTTAGTTTTCGTGACTGACGCCGCTACTTTTCAGTCGAGTAGCTCCTCAATTGCCGCCTCAAGAACTGAGTGCACCACACTTGCCAGCACCACCCGGGAGACCCGGATGGTGACTCATCCAATTGTTAGCCTAATCCGACAGCGCTTATCATCAGTGATCGGATGGGAATCTTTGTACAGTACTATAGAATTATTATAACTCAGCTATATACCGTCATTTATACTTCTTCCTCCTTCACATGTTAGTGAATCATTAAATAGCATACTTAAACTTTAGATCGTGTGAGCACTGCGTGTAAAATACTATGACCTATTTACATTGGCAGATACGTGAACTTACATAAAAAATAAAATATTCGAAAAAGGTATTACTCCCAATACTAGTAAGGGCCATTTGTACGACGAGAGTCCTGTACACCTTTGCAGTGTGACTATAAACATTCTGTTGCGTTTCAATAACTTCATGTATACATAAATGGTGCACTGTGACACAGTTTTGAAAAGGGACTGACAAGAAGGATTACCGAAACCAACTTCACCGTAATGTTTAAAATAGAGTCACTACTTTTCATCTTCTCGTACTGAACAGAGTTACGAGAATGAGAATCGTACTACTTAACGTCCACCTGGTACCTAAACAAAATTTGCTTGAGCGTCATCATTTATTTCGTTGACGAGCGTTTAAGGCCTACAGCAGATAAAGGGAGGAAAAGACAAAACCTGCACATTATATAACAAAATTCACAAGGGAAAACGTTTAAAAAAACATGATAAAGAAAGGAATTCAGACAGTCACAACGGACTAGATATTACAGCACATGGTAATCCATCGGCTCCGGCCTCTAGCTTCACCTGCCATCGCTGTCCTCTGCATTTGTTTCAGGATCGTTATCACTCAGTCCCTCCATCGCACCTTCGGAAGTCCCATTAGCCGTTCCAACAGCGCGGTTTGGGAATGATTCATCACTTCGAAAGTTATGGCCTTTTTTGCCCCAGTATTCGGCCAGTGTGTGGCGTTCCCAAATGGCCGAATAAGTTTTCTTTCGTTCTTTGTTGCCATTTACATTCCATGGTAACGTAGAAGGCGCCGTAGATCTTTCGAAGTACAGGATGGCAATTATCGAACTATAAATGAAAACAGACGTAAATTAGTTACAAACTGCAGCGTGCACAAACTTTATTTTACATGTGAACGTCACTATAGATATTGGGATTTGGGTTATGACTTGTTCGATATGCCTGAAGTGTCGGACCATCGATGTTGTCGATGACCTCCTGAATGGCCATTTTCAACTCAGCAGTGCTGTGCATCTTGTCTTTAACATAGCTCCACAAAAAGGAATCGCCTGTATCCAGATCAGGAGAATGTGGTGGCCAATCCAGGTCCATGCCAGTAGCCTCTGGGAACCCCTGAGCCAGAATGCGGTCCCCAAAGTACTCCTCCAGGACATCAAACTCTCCCCTGCTTCGATGGGGTAGAAATCCTTCTTTCATGAACCACAAATTGTCGAAATCAGCGTCACTTTTGATAACGGGCATAAAATCATCTTCCGGAACCTTTGCGTGCCGTTCAGTAGCACCTTGACATCAAGCTATATTCCGTGGGCTTCGTCGCTAAACCTGGCATACTAATTCCCATCACGCCCCGCGCCCAACCGCGCATTTTGAACGTCGTAACGCAAACCTTTCAGAAGTTACGACGATTTTAATTGATGTAGTTCGACAATTGTCTGCGTGTTTATTCTCCTTGAAGACACGGATTGCTTCTTCACTTGTTTTTGATGTACCGGCCGTTCTAGTTTCATGTGTAAGTAGGCTGATTATGTTTTGTATATTGGTAACGCCACGTACCGCTCTCTATTAAAATTACTGCCTGTACTGTGTGCAGTCAGTGGCTGGTTGGCATTGTTGTGATACTCGCCATTGTAGTGTTGGGCAGTTGGCTGTTAGCAGCACGTAGCGTTACGTAGTTGGAGGTGAGCCGCCAGCAGTGGTGGATGTGAGGAGAAAAATGGCGGAGTTTTGAAATTTGTAAGACTGGATGTCATGAACTGATATATATATATATATATATATATATATATATATATATATATATAATGACTTTTGAACACTGTTAAGGTAAATACATTGTTTGTTCTCTATAAAAATCTTTCATTCGCTAACTATGCCTATCAGTAGTTAGTGCCTTCAGTAGTTTGAATCGTGTATTTAGCTGGCAGTAGTTGCGCTCGCTGTATTGCAGTAATTCGAGTAAGGAAGATTTTTGTGAGGTAAGTGATTTGTGGAACGTATAGGTTAATGTTAGTCAGGGCCATTCTTTTGTAGGGATTTTTGAAAGTCCGATTGCGTTGCGCTATAAATATTGTGTGTCACTTTAAGCACAGTCTTGTATAATTTTTCTAAGGGGACGTTTCACATGTACATTTGTAATGGTGGTAAATTATCGTCTGTAGAATATGTCTTTTAGACTAAAGAACACGGGTGAGCGTCTATTATTCGTTGAGGCACATCTTCCTTCACTTCGCATTTGTTACTCAGTACGAATACCCAGTACATGGATTCTGGAACTAGTACGAGTCTATGCCCGGCAGTAACAACCGAGGGAGGCGTAGCCAGATCGAAAGACGCAAGATATTTGATTTATCATCATTTACCACCAGCCGAGTCATCTTCGCATTGTGCAGAGATCGGGAAGTATATTGTTGACACCGAAGTACATAGGGAGTAACGATCACCACGATAAAATAAGCGAAATTAGAGCTCGTACGGAAAGATATAGGTGTTCATTCTCTCCGCGCGCTATACGAGATTGGAATAATAGAGAATTGTGAAGATGTTTCGATGAACCCTCTGCCAGGCACTTAAACGTGATTTACAGAGTATCGATGTAGATGTAGTATCATCGCATACTTGCCCGAGCGTATCACCAAGAGTCACAACATCGGCAGTAAATCGGTTGATTGTGTTTGCTAGCAGCACCTCCATTTCTATAATTCGATGGGTGTCACAGCTTGCTTTTTCAGACGATGAAGTTGAATAGTACGGGAAGCAATGGATTTCCTTGTCTCAAACCGCTTCGAATACTGAATGGTTACCGGCCGGAACACGACAAGTTGGTTGACAGTAGGAATCTGCAGTTAATCGGTGTATTTCAATGGCATGTCATATTCTTTTAACGTTTTTCATGACATGGAGCGGTCTATGCTGTCATACGCTTGTCAAATTTCAGTGAATATAAGGTGTAACTGCCGATCAAATTCGCAACTTATTACTGCTACAGCCCAATCTGTTTCTCATGCCACTATTCTCGGTTTGATAGTTGATTTTTTTGGGTAATGATTTTCTGTTGATGTTATTAATACTGTCTGTGTGGCTCAATGGCATGGTTCAAGTTCTTCAACAAAACCTCAGTTTTCAGCGACATGCGTGGCTCCAACCTACCGCTGGAGGGGACCTACAATTTAACTTGGAATCCCAATCACCTGTCGTTCCTCGTTAACCTTCACAGTTTTGAGGGTACGCCAAGTCAAAAGCGGACTGAAATGTTCCGGATCCCAACTAGATCTCATCTCGCGGCCTTTCGGGTCCAAGGAACGTGTTTCAGCATTAACCCGCAGGCCCTTCTTGCGGTATTGTTGATGTGACTGCAACTACTGCTGTGGTGCTAGCATACCTGGAAAATAGTAATCGTATCAACAAGAAAATATCGGCTGAACACAAATATCGTACCGAGTATCTGTAAGTCAAACCGAATAGTAGCTTACTAGAAGAAGTTCTATGCATGTTTTGCTTGGTCCATCCACAGAGAACCGCCTACTGGAGGCTAGGTTATTAGTGACTAGATTAAAATAGCCCCCCGTCTTACTATGGGATTCGTGTTGGTATCATAACTACGCTGCCTGAGGGCGCCGTATCAGATGGGACTTTGAACTACTTGCCATCCGCAAGTGAGGCGTGAGAAAATTTATTACCGACAGAGCGTAATGTAAATTAGAAAGGGGCTTTTATTCACATCTTACATGGCACGAATGGAGGATGACGATGATGATTATGACGGTTTCGATCTGAGACCAATACTGTGGTTGTTTGTGCGCTTGAACACAGCCGACCCATGGCTAATAAGAGGTAGCGGAGTTTCTCAGTGCTCGGCCTAGTTACGGCGCCCATTGAAACTCCCGTTCGATATACGGAGGACCTTTTCAATGCTAATGTGTATAGCAGCAGTTGTTCAAGGTTTAACTAAGACATGGCGTTGATAGTGATGACGCCGACGGCGCGAGGCTGCATTACGGAGGTGCGTGGCCTCCCTAGGCTCTTCTCCGTTGCCACTCCCGGTCCCGGATATACGTCTTCACTATTTCTTTCTGTAGTTATTTCAGCAGACTGTATGTGTGTGTTAGAATAACAGTCGCAAATACGAGGGTTGCCCAGAAAGTAATGCACTGCATTTCTTTATTTAACAATTTTTTATTGAACGTAATGAGAATTCCATACACGAAAGAATCGTGTTTTATGTACACTTTCCACGTAATCTCCACCCTGTTCTGTGGCCCTCCTCAACCGCGAAATACGGGCGTGTAGGCCCTTTCGGTATCTGTCCTTGTCCTTGTGGCGAAGCCAGTGCTTCGCTGTGTGAAACACCTCCTCAGCGTCCTCAAAATGTCATCCAAGAATGACATACTCTAATAGGGAGTGACAACATCAGCTTGCTCCAACACGTCAGGTGTGGCAGCCGTGGATCGTCTCTCCAACAGCTACTAATCGTGGAGCTTCGCCGAACCGCCTTCTGCTGATCTCACCCTCCGTATCCGGCGACTAACTGTACTTCCGTCGACAGCAGATGTTCCACATACTTTGCACAAGCGTTTGTGAATATTCCTCACAGTTTCTTTCTCTGCAGTGAGATATTCATTGACGGCACGCTGCTTGTAACGTACATCACCTACAGACGCCATTTTGAAACTATCCTGCAGCTACGCTATCTGTCGGAGGTGACGGAAGCTTGGCGCGCTCACTCAGGAGATTCAAATAATACATACGTAACGTTTCACATTCGTAGCATTGTTTATGGCTGAGAAAAAAAATGCGATGCATTTCTTTCTGGGCAAACATTGTATTTTGTCGACTTGCCTCTTCTTTGAAATGCCAACTGGAATAAGGTCAAGGAAATTATGTCAAAATTCTTGTGAAATGTAGATTTTAGCATTATATAAAAGGAGGTACTTTCGTGCTTTGAAACTTCTTTATTTAAATTAGTGTCTGTACTTAAATTTCAGAATGACTGAGAAGATGAAGCTTCTACGTTATTTGACTCTGAAACATCTGAGTAAAACAGAACGTACTGAGCCTACTTTCTCTTTACATTTTCTTATCATGTCAACTCTGACCGACAATATTCTAGCGCAGCGCAATTTGACTGCAAAAAAAAAAAAAAAAATAAATAAATAAATAAATAAAAAAATAAAAATGCAGTCTGTCTTCAAATAATTAATTTAAAAGAATAGTTCAAATGGCTCTGAGCACTATGGGACTCAACTGCTGTTGTCATTAGTCCCCTACAACTTAGAACTACTTAAACCTAACTAACCTAAGGACATCACACACATCCATGCCCCAGGCAGGATTCGAAGCTGCGACCGTAGCAGTCGCACGGTTCCGGACTGAGCGCCTAGAACCGCGAGACCACCGCGGCCGGCTAGAAGAATGGTCCTGACAAAAAAATTCTTAACAATAAACTATACATTTCATTAATCACTTACCTCACAAAAATCTTCATTACGCGAACTACTGCAATACAGCGAGCAATAATGCCAGCTAAACAAAGGATTCTAACTACTAAAGACACTAACAACTACTACGCATACGGTTAGCAAAGGAAAGATTTTTTTGCAAACAATTTAATGTATTTTTTACCTTAATAATGTGACAGATATATAAAGATATTCATTTTCAATTCTCAAGCCGGATACTTCCAGATCGTTAGCTTACTTCAGGCCTCTACCCTCCTTCAATGCTAACTTGTCACACTTAACATCCATCACTGCTGGTTGTTCACTTCCAAGTGCTGGGCATCACTGGTCCGACTAACTTCCAAGTGCCCAACGCTACTGGCGATTAACTTCCAACGAGTTCAACCAGTCACAGAGTCTCTTACAAAGAAAGCGCACTCAGAGGTCCAATGCAAAGCGCTACACAGCGCTGTCAACATAGAAGCAGCCCACTTACAGCTTTCAGGCATACTCACTTAGCTCCTAATAAATCTCATTCATTTATGTCTCTCACAACTGAGATCTAACCATTCAAAGTGTTATCAGAATAATTGCATAACTGGATCGCTTACTGTCGCAACACCAGCCTCCAACTAGGTACGTATCTGTTCATCAACTTCTAAAGCATCATTACTATCCTTCATTCGGCTGTGAATACTATTTCTCAAATACCTTACAGGTGAATGTGGCAATGACCTTGCTGGAGTGGATACACTAGTTACTGTCAGATCACCAAGGTTAAGTGCTGTCGGGTGTGGCCGGCACTTGGATGGGTGACCATCTGGGCTGCCATGCACTGTTGCCACTTTAAGGGTTGCACTGAGCCTTGTGATGCCAATTGAAGGGCTATTCGACCGAATACTAGCGGCCCCGGTCGAAGAAAACTATCATAACGACCGATAGATCGTTATGCTAAACACACGTCACTCCTATCCGCATCCAAACTGAGGATGACATGGCTGTCGGATGGTCGCGATGGGCCACTTGTTTCCTGAACAATGAGTGCTTTTTTACAGGTTCAAACTTGTACCTTCTACTAATCCGATATAATTAAGCTTCTGTCGTCCTGTCGTAAATCAGTTTATATTTCATGATCACCTGTTTGTCAAATTTTGTCTATTTTATTCTTCTGACGTAACTTTCCTCCAGTTCCTTTTAATTTAATTTCCATGCTACATACACTGTTGACTTTAGATCTTGCAGTTTGTTTCATTCGTCGTTTACTTTCTCTTCTATTATGTTGTTAATGGCTCCCATCTTCTTTAATAACGTACATAACGCTGCTGCAACAACAATATTTTTGTTTTGTTTTGGGTTGGAACTATCTTCGACATAGCTACCTCGCTTTTGTATCTGCCGTTTTTCATTGACAGTTTCTTTTTCTCCGTGCTTTATGGAATATTCAATGTGCACCATCATCTTTCGTGAAATTTTGATACACGGTTTTTGATTTTACGGGAAGCGCTGTTTCGACAGAGAGAGATAAGTGGAAAACAGAGCACAAGGAGGAAGTAGAATGTCGAAATAAAGATTTGTAGCTAGTAAAATATCTGTTTTGAAACTGACAGGGCGTTCGGCGAAGAAATACCTCCAAAATTTTTACTTGAAAACCTTTATTTAAAAAAAAGAAGAAACTTTTTAATATTCTACATCTTCATTATTCATGCCTACGTACTGTATTTATTTCTTAACAGCCACCAGGAAGACGAACACACTTCACCCAACGAGAGACCAGTTTGTTGAAACTGTCAGTGTAGAATGTTTGACTTTGTTGTTGGAACCACAATCTCGCCTCTGCTTGCACCGCTTCGTCACTATCAACGCGAAATCGTCGAATGTATTCTTAAAATTTTTAAAAGAGTAGAAAACGGATGGGATGAGGGCGAGACTCTGCGGAGTATGATCGATGACAGTGGACCCAAGGCGCAGATGTCGCAGCGTTCGTGTGTGGCCTCGAACTGTAATGCTGAAGTAGACGGCGGTCCATATGTGAACCAATTCTTCGAATTCAAAAAAGATTACAGCACGGTATTCCCCATACGTCGTCACTGTCACGTTAAGCGCTGCTGTGCTATAATCCACAGTTCTGAGCGCTCTATCATCACAGACCTAGAAGTACGAGGACATGAGGAATGAAGATTTTGTTTCATTAAAAACGATTTAAGAGATTTCACGTAGAAAAATCGGTGGTATTACTTTTCAGCACGCCCCCTTAGATAGTTTTTGCTTATCTACAAAACGTATGCGTCTCAGCAATAAATTCTCCCTCCTTAAGATTGCGGTATCTGGTTTCTTTTTTCGAAAATTGCTAAATTGTCCATCACTTGCCAACAGCACTTAAAATCCGATTTTTAACAATACCACTACTAAAAATCATGAAAGATATTTAATTTCTATGTCCTAAGGCTTCTTTTGTAGATTTTCTTTCCGTCAGTACTAGACACAACGCTTCTGTACAACCGCATTCAGTACGTAATCTTGCGTCAGGCGTTGGGTTTCCAGTTGAGATTGCCTGCAAGTTCGACTTCCAATAGAACCGTGCAGTAGCACCACGAATAGCAGGCGATAAATGGAAACTTTATTACGTCACTGTGGCTTTTCGAAGAGGGAAACAGAACGTTACAGACTGAAGCTATAGAAGGAGCCCGGCTATTGAAAGCGTCGCCTCTAACAGTCTGGATTCCTTCCAGATAAACGAGACCGTTGCTTGCCGACTGAATGTACGTTACTGGCCGCAGTCGGCTGCTTTCCTGCTGCTTTTCGTACGACAGACTGAACAAACCATGAAATTTAAATTTAGTCTCGCATGAAATTTAAAACCAATACGAATTAGAAAAAATCACGAGACAATATTGTGTGTCCTACTTCAATTATCAATACTACCTTGTGTTGTAATTTCATTATCAAGTCAGTGGCAATCGATTTCGACTATAATCATCCGGCTCTCTAAATACATAGTGGCCCAGCTTTCCTGAAAGACATAAATCAGAAAGTCCCACGTGAAAATAACAGGTATCGACATTTAATAGAAACGTCAGAAGACGTGAGAACATCATACCCATAAGTAGTTACAACTAATACACTTTATCAATCATACCAGCTCTTGTAGTGAGCAACCACACAAGCACTAGACCTGATGTGAGCCGTACGAGATGTTAGTTCTGATTACTTAAATGTATGATGTTCTCACGTCCTCCAACTTGTTTAACTAGGTGCGAACACCGGTTATTTTCACGTGGGACTATGTGATTGATGATTTCGAGAAAATCTTGCTGCTGTCTATATAGAAGGCCTGATAATGATGAAGTGCATCGTCGAAACTGGTTGTCAATAAATTGATGATGAAATGGCAGCTGACGGTATCGTTGAAAATTGAAATATTCTGAACGACTGTGCTCCTCTCTTCGTATTTTTCAAGGGTGGATAAGCCGGAATATTCGGTGTTATCCATTTGATATAAAGTGTCCACGAAGCCTCTCCGTCATTTCACAAAAATCATTAGTGTTAGAGAATAGTGGTTTTCGTAAAACGTTTAACAACTGCCAAAGTTCCTTACTTTTATCCTTTGTTTCAGATTTGACTGGGAGTTCATCAAAATTGCGACAGAACCGGAGAAGATGCTATGTGTCATATAGAGTGAGATGGCGGAGTGGTTAGTATAATACTAAATTACTCAGGAGGACAACGCTTCAAAGCAGCATACAGATTTAGGTTTTCCATGACGTCCCTAAATCGCTTAAGGGGACTAGGACGTCTAACGGGTCGACTTGGAGCAGGAGAGGCACCGAAGGACAGTTTGAATTCCACTTGCTATACTTTTACAAATAAATTAACAAATCTTTGTCAGCATGACCAGGAAGGATTCAGGATTCACATGAAATTTCATCAATTTTTCACTTATTATTGGCCACATTTGTTGCTGTAGGGCCGGCCGATGTGGCTGAGCGGTTCTAGGCACTTCAGTCTGGAACCGCGCTTCAGTCTGGTACCGCGCGACCGCTACGGTCGCAGGTTCGAATCCTGCCTCGGGCATGAATGTTTGTGATGTCCTTAGGTTATGTAGGTTTAAGTAGTTCTAAGTTCTAGGGGACTGATGACATCAAATGTTAAGTCCCATAGTACTCAGAGTCATTTAAACCATTTGTTGCTATAGATACAGTTTTCTTCTTAAGATGCTTCGATGAAGTTTGAACAGCATACAAACATTTGTTGCTGTAGGGCCGGCCGATGTGGCTGAGCGGTTCTAGGCGCTTCAGTCTGGAACCGCGCTTCAGTCTGGTACCGCGCGACCGCTACGGTCGCAGGTTCGAATCCTGCCTCGGGCATGAATGTTTGTGATGTCCTTAGGTTATGTAGGTTTAAGTAGTTCTAAGTTCTAGGGGACTGATGACATCAAATGTTAAGTCCCATAGTACTCAGAGTCATTTAAACCATTTGTTGCTATAGATACAGTTTTCTTCTTAAGATGCTTCGATGAAGTTTGAACAGCATACAAACATTTGTTGATGTAGGGCCGGCCGATGTGGCTGAGCGGTTCTAGGCGCTTCAGTCTGGAACCGCGCTTCAGTCTGGTACCGCGCGACCGCTACGGTCGCAGGTTCGAATCCTGCCTCGGGCATGAATGTTTGTGATGTCCTTAGGTTAGGTACGTTTCTGTAGTTCTAAGTTCTAGGGGACTGATGACCTCACATGTTAAGTCCCATAGTGCTCAGAGCCATTTAAACGATTTGTTGCTCTAGGTACAGTTTTCTTCTTAAGATGCTTCGATTAAGTTTGCACAGCATACAAACCATACTTACAAGTGTATGATACATTATTTCATTTACGAAAAAATTAATGAGCTGTTGCATGTTAAACTTTATGTTTAGAAAAAACTTCAAATTTTATACCTATTTTTTCAATTTTATCACAGGTTTTAATAGATTTGGAAAATTCTAGAATCCATGGTGACCTATATCGATCTCACCTTCCCAACCCAGCACTACCAGCTGCACATGTGACCCCTGCGAAACAGGTCGATAAAGTAGGCGAATACTACCCTCACAATATCGCAGTCATGCAGGGCATCATGTATGTCATGGAATTGAAGACTGTTTATTCCACAGGTATGTCGGGTACCCTGGAAAGCAGGTTCAATAAGGCAGGTCAATACACTGAAACCCAAAATGCCTGTTGTGCAGGGCAGCCAGTGTGTCGGGGGCTGGAGAACATTTAATTTCTCTCTGTGAGCTGCACTGCAAACTGTGTCGATGACGCAGGCCAATACTATTCCCTCACAAAACACCTGTCATGCATGGCAGGTTTTGTGGCAGGCATTGATAAAATACTTCTATGCCTGCATCTTTACTCCTATTGGAGCATTGGAACAAGGACGTTATTAAGCTTACTTGTCATGCTCCTCCTAACCCATCTCTTTGTCCAACTCATTCTGTCACTTCTATCTCTCAAGATCGTCGTCACCTTTCAATCGGCCCTTTTCCCTGTTTAGCCCTCTCTTGTTGTTCACCTTCTCCACACCTCTCTACCATATCCCCCTCCCACTCCTCTCTCCATAACCTCCACCTTTCCTTCTTTTTACAACTCTACACTTTCTCCTTGACTCCAGCATTGCTCTTTCTGTCACTCCCCCTTACGATCCCCCGCCCCCCCCCCCCCGTGTCTATTCAGCAACAACTTGCCCCTCTGTATGTCCATCTCCTTCCCCTTTAAATGTTCACATCTGCCTCTGCATGTCTCTCGTTACCTCATCCTCTACCCTCTCTCTGTGTGAAGCTCCTCATGTCCATATCTCCCTTACTATTGCCTACCGTTACCGCCCCCCCCCCCCCTCTGCATCCATCACCTCCAGTCCCCTCGCACCACCGAGCGAGGTGGCGCAGTAATTAGCACACTGGACTCGCATTCGGGAGGACGACGTTTCAATCCCGTCTCCGGCCATCCTGATTTAGGTTTTCCGTGGTTTCCCTAAATCGTTTCGGGCAAATGCCGGGATGGTTCCTTTAAAAGGGCCTGGCCGATTTCCTTCCCAATCCTTCCCTAACCCAAGCTTGCGCTCCGTCTGTAATGACCACGTTGTCGACACGACGTTAAACACTAACCACCACCACCACCACCCCCTTCGCACCTCTCCCTATTTGTCACCTACTCTCCACTTCTTCCTTTTCATTTCCTCCCACCCTCGCTCCCTATCTGTCCCCTCTTACACCGCAACTCTGTCCCTTGTTCCTCTCTGTCCTTCACCTCCAACTTTTTGGGATCATTTCCTCTTCCCCTCTCTCCATCCATATTCTTTTCTCCTGTCTACCTCCTTCTTTCTCCCTGTATCTCGTTGTCCCGCCTCTCCTTACCGATAACTTCCTGTCGACCACTTTCTGCCCATCCCATCCTCCATTTAAATCCATGATGTGTAGTAAAAAGGCTCCTTTTAAAATAAGAAAAATTTTTTGTTTACCACTACTACAACTAGGCTAATTACTGTTTAGCTCTACAGGACCTTTATACTGAAATACTTCCCACACCGTCCTGTATTGTCTTTCTATGTGTGTGAGTAATTGTATGTTCTCTGTTGTGGGTAAATACATACAGCGTACACAGGGCGATGTGTGAAACTGATAGCGACAACACGCTTCGCTGTTGTAGAAATCTGCTCCAGATGATGCGGATACCGTGTTGAGCAGAAAGTGGTAACCAAAGTACGGAGGAATATTCTTCGGGGCTCTGTTGCATAGCAATCAGATTGCTTTTAGTTCTGAGAAATGTCCAGATACTATTGTGGATTTGAATGATCCATGAAGTGACTCCCATTCCGAAGTAAACACCGAACTATTTCACTAGAACTGAACGCTCCAGTCGGAACTGTTCTCAAGCTGGTGTTTATTAGTAAATCACAATAAAAGTATATCTCTGGGTGTATAATAACACGTACCTTCTTGAAATGAACAATATTTTATTGTTCTATTAACTGATTTCCTTCCATTTACACATATATTTTACAATGTGGATCAAAACCTCTCGATTTTTACACACAAGAATGGCTCTCCTCCCCTAAAAAAATTTACTCTTAAGAAGAACACAAGCTCTATCTCCTTAGAATAATTATGTGAGCGCTGACCGCCACAGAGTAATAAACAATACCTTTGTCCCTCTCTCTCTCTCTTTCGCGCGCGCACTGTCACTGCAAGTTACGCTGCATGATACATCATAAATGCCCCTCACATCATATATGCCCCTCTTGTGGACGAACGTTTTTGTGCAAAAACAGACACGAGCGTTCACACAACACTATATCGGTGATTGTTTATGAAGCTGTATTAATGTCCACTAGATTATTAATGTCCACTATATTTGTTATGATATTTTGGTATTAGTGAATGACTATCTAAATGGAAATTATAGATTTGGGTGCATATACTGCTGACAAAGTCTGTGCTGCTTGAAAATTCCTGATGCAGCTTATATGCATTGCTTACATGCTTGCTTTTATTCATTTGTCGAGGATGGTATGAGATGTGATCAGAAGCCTTTTTCATCATCACTCAAAGCTTCTGTCACTCGCCTTGGGATGTCTTAAACGGATAATCTAGCCATTCGGCCAAGCCCCACAAAGGAAAACCTCGGGATAGATTTACCATCCTCGTATTTCTCATTTGGAAAGCCAATTAATTGTATTACAATGGATAAAAATATTTACAATATGGATTGTTTTTAATGAATTTAAACACTGTTCACAAAAGAAACACAATACTGTCAATCTTCTGCGTCTTGAGGTGAACCGTCGACACGCTGGTTTACGTCCATCTACGATTTCCTTCTGTCGGTCATCTCCGGGTAACTGATTGAATTCTATTCTCATTTCACCGTCTCCTGTTGGGTATTATGGTTTTCCGCAATTGGTTAACATGAAAATAAGAGTCAATGTAAGTGCCGTGAAAAAGGTGTTTGATCTATGCTGAGCTGAAATAGAATCTAATCTAAAGCTCTTTCTAATTCTCTGTCCTGAATTCGAAATATTCGCAAGTCGTAAGGTATTCTTCATTTCTATCAACAACCACAGAATTCACTATACACAAATACAATTTGTGCTGCCGTGTCAACTTATGATCGTCATGTTTCAGATGAACTTTAACACTTGTTGATGAGCTTATAACTGAAAGACTTTCGCTCAGTTGGTAACTTCGCGAACAACAATTGACATAACATAATTTACATACACAGGTATGTTACAACAATAGTACAATTATAAAGACAATGTCCATCACAAAAGACTGAAACAAAGTAATAGGCGTCCTTTTAAAATGGAGAACGGGTTACCCCTTCTGAACAGCATTACTTCAGCTCAGCGAGTAAAAAAGCAAATACAAACATACACTGACATTGTTGGATGGACATAAGAAAAAATATCTTTCCATACACCAGATTCATTTGTGTCACTAACCCATGGTCATTATAAATTGTGAAACTTGGTTGAAGTTACTATCAACAAAATAAATTTTTTTTAAAGAAATCATTCATACTATAGCTATATTCGCTGCATACTGAAAAGAAAACTTATCTTTACAGTGGAATACAAATACATAGTGTCTGCATATCTCTCATACATTGTGCCTGAAAAGGAAAACTAACTACTAAATTGCAAAAAGAAAGACAGTATCCTAAGTATGATTCATAGGTTTAATGAAATGCTCTAATCAATATCATTTGATAAGATTAGTATCTTCAATCAGAATCATCGGTCATCATGAAATTGCTTAAACAAGTAATGAGGATACGTTCCTTTCACCATTCCATTCTTCACATCCTTCAAAACAAGTTCCTGGATGGGGTATTTTGGTATTCACAAATGGTCCTTGATACAGTAATTACCATTTTGTGTTCTTCCTCTGTATAAGTGAAGCCTTAGGATGGGTTTTTACTAAAACTTGATCTTTCACTTTATATGTTTTCATTTTTCCAAGTCGGTAGTCAAAATATATTTTCCTATTTCTTGCCTTCTCCATTATATTGCGTAAGGATTGTCGTACTTTATTTTGTTGGTCTAGTTTGTTAATAGCTACTTTAGGAATTGGTCGAATCCAGTCATTCTGTTCCTATTTTCCAAACATCAGTTCTTATGGGGTGTATTCTGTCGTAGTATGTGGCATATTGTTTACAATTTCCTGAAAATCGTGAAGATAATCGACGCATTTGGGTTGCTGGTTGTGGCAGTATGTTCTCATGAACCGGTTTAATTCACGAAAAATTTGTTCAACGGGATTCGCCGAAGGGTGGTACACTGATGTTAGAATTTATTTTATACCACAACTGGTTAATGCTTGCCTCCAACGAAATCCAGTGAACATTGACCCATTGTCAGAAAGAATAGCCTCTGGTTTGCCTACCTTGACTATATAATCCTTGACCAGCTTCTTGGCTATGGATGCAGCAGTAGCTGATTTTAATGGATAAAGTTTGACATACTTAGTGAATATATCAAGAAAAGCTACAATATATTTGCAGCCTCCCCTTCATTATGGTAGAGGACCACAGAGGTCGATTGAAATGATTGACAGCCGTTTAGTGGGTATAATAAGATGTAGGAAATCTTTCACACATAAATTTTCTGGTTTGGCTAGCTGACAAGTATAACATTTCCTTAACTGTCTGTGTACTTTCCTCCGAATATTTGGGAAGTAGCAATATGCTTGAATCTTCCGAGCACACTTTAATACTCCAAAATGTCCCCAAGTGATGTGCGTGTGCAAAATTAAATTCTCATTCTTCTCGGGAATAAACACTTTCCAATTATCTGAATCAAGATGCCCTTTGAAAAAGAAGACGTCGTTGTCAACTTTGTACAGTCTCTTCAGATCATCGTTTCCAGGCTTTGTTAAAGTTTCCTTTATTGAATGCCAACGAGGATCTTCATTCTGTAGTTTTTCCATGTTCTTACACATGTCAAGAAAATGTTTCCAATATATTCCATCAGTCATTATAAGAACATTAAATTCGGACGGATTGTCCGTGATGTTGATTGTTGACAAATCGCCATCTGAAATTCTAGACAGTGCATCGGCGATGAAATGGTCCTGTCCGCTTAAGTATTTAATTTCAAATTGAAACTCTTGGAGTGAGAGCGTCCATCTTGCTAATTCTGGATGTAATAATTTACATGTTTGCAAAAAAACTTAACGCTTTTTGGTCACAGTATACTATTGTCTTCGCTCCGTATAAGTAATAGTAAAATTTCTTAAGTGACCACACTACGGCCAATGCTTCCCTTTCGGTAGTCGTATATGTTGTTTCACAAGCAATTGAGAGTCGGCTAGCAAAAGCTATTGGACAGAAAGTTTATTTTCAATCTATCATCTTTACTTGGAAGAGGCATGAACCTATTCCAATTTCCGAGGTATCTGCCATTAAACCGAATTCTTGGCTCATATCTGGATGATATAATATTTGTGAATTGACTAAGGCATGTTTTATTGCTTCAAATGCATTCTGACATTGTTGCGTCCACACCCACGGAGTATTTTTTTTCTCAACAAGCTGTACAACGGTTCTGTATGAATAGGGTGGTCGTGACTGAAACGCCTGAAAAAAGAGACAACTCCGAGGAAGCCCTTTACTTGCCTTTTTGTTGTTGGAACTGCAAAGTTTTTGATTGCCTTTAGTTTCTCGGAGTCCGATAAGAGGCCTTTTCCATTTATACGATGACACAAAAATTTGATTTTATGACGAGCAAAATCGGACTTTTGCAGATTGGCGGTTATGCCTGCTTCCTTGAAACGTTCAAACACTTTTCTCAATAAATCAACGTGCTCCATCCATGTGGTCGTAGCTATGAGCATGTCGTCCACAAACAAAGTTAAATTGCTTCGAAGTGCAGGTCCCAATGCGTAATCTAGAGCATTTATAACAACTCCTTACGTTTGGCCCGAAAGGTAAAACCTTAAATTGATAGCTTCTACCTGCATGTACAAACGCGGTGTACTTTCTTGATGGTTCGTTTAGAGCCACCTGCCAAAATGAACTTCTCAGATCAATATTTGTTAAGTATTTTATCCCCTCGAACTTTTGAATTAGTTCATCGATATTTTCCGGATGAGTTCGCACGGGCACGATAATCTTATTTATCTGCCGTGCGTCTAGCACGAGACGAACTTTTCCTCCCTTTTTCGAGACAACATGAAGCGAACTACAGTATGGACTCGTCGAAGGTTCGATCAGATCCCATTCAAGCATCTGGTGGATTTCCACATCAACTGCCTTTCGTTGATGCCACGGTACAGGATAAAAAATACGGCAGAAAACTTGGTGTGGTTTCACATCTAAATGGCATGTGTATACCTTGATTACACCGGGTCGTTCTTGAACGTCTTCATGATATTCCTGTAGAAGATCATATAATTGCTTTCTTTGGTGTTGTTGCAAATATTCAGGTTCTTGCACCTTTTCGAATACCATATCTTCAGGGTTTACAACTGGTTGCAAGTAATTAATTTGGTAATACCGTGCAGGTTTGCTATGTATCCATTTTATTTGCAGCTTTCGTCCCTGACAATACTTTCCATGGGTACTATATTCGTTGAGAAGATTCACTTGATGTTTCTGATACATTATTGTAAAACTGGCACTACCTAGAGAAAATTCGATATTCCTATTTCTCTCTCTAAATTCGTCTATACCCAGGATACAGTCCTCAAACAATTTTACTATTACAGGGAACGTGCCATTTATAGCTACATTTCCTATATATAATTGGAGTTGAGACTGCACTTTAACCTGACAAGACTTATGACCAGTTGGACCTATAATTCTACAACACTGAACAGGAAAAATCGGTGGAATTGCTTTCTGAAGTATTCTTCGAAATAACTTCTCAGAAACGACATTTACTGCTGCTCCTGTATCTAAAGTAACATGCACAGTAATGCCTTCAATTGCCGCCTGAATTTTCGCGACAGGTTCAGTGATATGTTCCTCTTTACAAGGCATCATATCCTGCTGAAGTTCTTCTATTAATAATCTGCCATCATTGTACGGAAAAAAATTGACGCTTGAACTTTCGCCCCTCAAAACTTCCTCGACTGCACCGACGGGGCTTCTGACAGTCGAGTTTAGTTTGACGATTGTCCTTTAATAGTAGATGTCTGCTCCGTTACGTCAGTTATTATTGGTGGTCGATTTCTCCATTCATTTGCATTAGCATTTGGTACCCAACCTGAAGTTTGTGGTTGGTTGTGATATTCTTGGGTTGGTTGCTGATATCGGCGTTTTTGCAGATAATTCCCTTCTTGATAGTCTCCTTTCCTCTTCTTATTATTCTTCCTCCAGTTCCGTTTATGTGTTTGTTCACATTGTTGGTCATAATTACAGTGGTCGGGATTTTCGTTACCAAATTTCACGTTTTTCTGGAAATAATTCACCTGTGGGTTTGGTGAACTGTGTGCAAAAGGTTTGGTTCCATACTGTTTGTTGTTACTATTGTATTTGTTAGGTTGGTAACTTGGTTGGTTATAGCGCACACGTGATTCTCCGAACAGAATGTCTACTGAATCCAATGTGGCTAGAAAATCTTCCACGTGTTGTTTAGGCACATGTAGAAGTTTTTTCTTAACTTCAAGTGGAAGTTTGCCCTTTAGTATTCGTATGATATCCTGCGTCGGGAGTGGTTCATTCCAGTATTTGCCTTTATTTATATACTTCTCGAAATACTTTCTTAAAGATCCATTTTTGAAAGAAAAAGGTTGTGGGTCAAAAACTTCTTTACGTAGTCTTTCTTGTACTCCCTTATTCCAGTACTTGTGCAAGAAAGCGCGTTGAAATTGGTCATAATCTTGACACCAATTGGATACTTCTGACGCCCACATCGATTCATCTCCATGTATGAATCCTGCAACGTACATAATTTTTTGTTGCTCAGTCCACATAACGCGGCAGTATACCTTTAAATTGCTTGATGAATACCACGGGATTGATCGATATTTGACGATATTTAAGCATTTTTTCTTCATTCACAGTCACAGGTGTATTCTGGTGTCTACTTCGCGTTGAATGATAATCTCGATAATTTGTTTCTGGTTGATTACGTGAATATGCACCAGTACATGGATATTGTTGCATGGATTAGGTTTCACTGGTTTCATCAGGAATAATGTCTGCTTTTGATAAACTGCAAGTAGTATGTGCCACTCTAGTATTAACTGGACCCTGCTGGCATGCTTATAATGTATTTTCTATCTTTGCTTTCCAAGCTGGATATTCATCTCCTATATTCTCCACAACCTCTTTAACTTCTGCTTTAAGTTGTTCTTGTGCAGCTTCGTTGTTAACGTGCACGTTAGAAACCGTTTCTTTCAAGGTTTTTTCAACATAATTTCGCACTGTCTCGGTTTGCTCTTTCGCCCAATCTTCATTGTCCTTAGAGAATGCGACCTTATGTTCTTTAAAAAGTTTCTCTACGTGTTTCTCGCCTTCGAGACTGAGAGTGTCTGTCTTTCGAGTAAGCTCAATGACAGCTTGCTCGTTATCGTGCTTAATTGTATCCACATCTCGCGCAATAGTGTTCTGTACATGAATAACTTCATGAACTTGATGATTTAGTGTATCTTGATGAGATAAGATGTCTTTGTATTTGTTTGTTAATTCCTGATACTGTTGTTCTTGTGTAACTATGAGTTGTGCCTGACTGGCAGTCAAATGATTCTGCTTTGTTTCCAAACTCTGGAATCTTTCAGTAATCTTATCATTTATTTCTTTTAGTTTATTAGATTGCTCCTGAGCCAAATTAAATTGCGCACTCTCCAATACTTGGAATCTACGATTCATGTCATTTGCAAACGTGGATTACGTGGTTTCCAATGCTTTAATCCCTTGTGTTATGACAGTCAAATTTGACATCAGCTGGGATAATAAATCCGTATTCTCAGCAATTGACGACTGCACTGCGCTTTATGAGGATTGTACCGACACAATTTTCGGTACAGTCATTTCGTTTTCGCACGCGTCTGTGTCACAGGTGAAATTCATGTCGTTTGTTGGTTACTGCATATTTCTCTGGGCTTCTTTCGACATATGAATGTAGGAACTAGCAACCGTTTGTGTCTACAGCGTGAGCGCATTAATTGCTGCTGGTTGCTCAGCTGTAATCGACATATCACTAACTACGGCGGTATTAAATTCTGTGGCACTAGTTGAAGATGCACTCACACTATAGAATTCATTTTGTGGCATTGTGATGCGTGATTGCTTATTGGCTTTGAACATAGATCTAGTTATCCCCATGTAAATAAGCAATTAACAGTTTCTCCTCTAAGTAAGTCCTACAAAAGGGACTATTAAATTTTACACACGCGAAAAACGTTAATGTCCTAAGCTGTAATGTACACTTTACAATGTGACACTAACACAGTACATATTTAACACATAAAATATTGTCTTACTATATAGACTGAAATACTGGAATTCCAGTCAAAGTAATGTAGCAACACTATTTATAGTTAGAAAATGAATACATGAAAGGGTTACTGCAATGCATAAATGCTCAAGAAAGCTAGTAATTCAAATGTTCTGCCCTTTTTCAAGTTTCTGCTCGGCTGCTGGGACGGCGTAGACGTTCTCTTCACAAGATACTCCCGCACATTCCGTTAGCATGAAACATACAAAGGACCATACTGAAGTTACTCTATAAAACTAGACATATATACACACAATGAAACATTAATTACTAAATTACTAACATAGCTGTACTGCTGGTTCACTATATGTTGTATCAGGATCGTGTCCTGTCACGGTCGCCTTATATAAAGGCTCCTTTGAAAAATAAGAAATATTTTTTCGTATACCACTACTACTACTAGGCTAATTACTGTTTAGCTCCGCAGGACCTTTATACTGAAATATTTCTACATCTACATCTACATGACTACTCTGCAATTCACATTTAAGTGCTTGGCAGAGGGTTCATCGAACCACAATCATACTATCTCTCTACTATTCCACTCCCGAACAGCGAGCGGGAAAAACGAACACCTAAACCTTTCTGTTCGAGCTCTGATTTCTCTTATTTTATTTTGATGATCATTACTTCCTATGTAGGTTGGGCTCAACAAAATATTTTCGCATTCGGAAGAGAAAGTTGGTGACTGAAATTTCGTAAAAAGCTCTCGCCGCGACGAAGAACGTCTATGCTGTAATGACTTCCATCCCAACTGGTGTATCATATCTGCCACTCTCTCTCCCCTATAA
The DNA here is from genome assembly GCF_023897955.1 of Schistocerca gregaria. Classification (NCBI taxonomy): domain Eukaryota; kingdom Metazoa; phylum Arthropoda; class Insecta; order Orthoptera; family Acrididae; genus Schistocerca; species Schistocerca gregaria. The sequence continues at coordinate 168,813,492 of NC_064926.1, read as the reverse complement.
CGCGATAATACAAAACGAGCTGCCCTTCTTTGCACCCTCTCGATGTCCTCCGTCAATCCCACCTGGTAAGGATCCCACACCGCGCAGCAATATTCTAACAGAGGACGAACGAGTGTAGTGTAAGCTGTCTCTTTAGTGGACTTGTTGCATCTTCTAAGTGTCCTGCCAATGAAACGCAACCTTTGGCTCGCCTTCCCGACAATATTATCTATGTGGTCCTTCCAACTGAAGTTGTTCGTAATTTTAACACCCAGGTACTTAGTTGAATTGACAGCCTTGAGAATTGTACTATTTATCGAGTAATCGAATTCCAACGGATTTCTTTTGGAACTCATGTGGATCACCTCACACTTTTCGTTATTTAGCGTCAACTGTCACCTGGCACACCATACAGCAATCTTTTCTAAATCGCTTTGCAACTGATACTGGTCTTCGGATGACCTTACTAGACGGTAAATTACAGCATCATCTGCGAACAACCTAAGAGAACTGCTCAGATTGTCACCCAGGTCATTTATATAGATCAGGAACAGTAGAGGTCCCAGGACGCTTCCCTGGGGAACACCTGATATCACTTCAGTTTTACTCGATGATTTGCCGTCTATTACTACGAACTGCGACCTTCCTGACAGGAAATCACGAATCCAGTCGCACAACTGAGACGATACCCCATAGCTCCGCAGCTTGATTAGAAGTCGCTTGTGAGGAACGGTGTCAAAAGCTTTCCGGAAATCTAGAAATACGGAATCAACTTGAGATCCCCTGTCGATAGCGGCCATTACTTCGTGCGGATAAAGAGCTAGCTGCGTTGCACAAGAGCGATGTTTTCTGAAGCCATGCTGATTACGTGTCAATAGATCGTTCCCTTCGAGGTGATTCATAATGTTTGAATACAGTATATGCTCCAAAACCCTACTGCAAACCGACGTCAATGATGTAGGTCTGTAGTTAAATGGATTACTCCTACTACCCTTCTTGAACACTGGTGCGACCTGCGCAATTTTCCAATCTGTAGGTACAGATCTATCGGTGAGCGAGCGGTTGTATATGGGTGCTAAGTAGGGAGCTATAGTATCAGCGTAATCTGAAAGGAACCTAATCGGTATACAATCTGGACCTGAAGACTTGCCCGTATCAAGCGATTTGAGTTGGTTCGCAACCCCTAAGGTATCTACTTCTAAGAAACTCATGCTAGCAGATGTTCGTGTTTCAAATTCTGGAATATTCCATTCGTCTTCCCTGGTGAAGGAATTTCGGAAAACTGCGTTCAATAACTCCGCTTTAGCGGCACAGTCGTCGATAACAGCACCATCGGCACTGCGCAGCGAAGGTATTGACTGCGTCTTGCCACTTGTGTACTTTACATACGACCAGAATTTCTTCGGATTTTCTACCAAATTTCGAGACAATGTTTCGTTGTGGAACCTATTAAAGGCATCTCGCATCGAAGTACGTGCCAAATTTCGAGCGTCTGTAAATTTTAGCCCATCTTTAGGATTTCGCGTTCTTCTGAACTTCGCATGCTTTTTCCGTTGCCTCTGCAACAGCGTTCGGACCTTTTTTGTGTACCACGGGGGATCCGTTCCATCTCTTACCAATTTATGAGGTATGAATATCTCAATTGCTGTTGCTACTATATCTTTGAATTTGAGCCACATGTCGTCTACATTCGCATAGTCAGTTCGGAAGGAATGGAAATTGTCTTTTAGGAAGGCTTCTAGTGGCACTTTATCCGCTTTTTTAAATAAAATTATCTTGCGTTTGTTTCTGATGGATTTGGAAGAAATGGTATTGAGCCTAGCTACAATGACCTTGTGATCACTAATCCCTGTATCAGTCATGATGCTCTCTATCAGCTCTGGATTGTTTGTGGCCAAGAGGTCAAGTGTGTTTTTGCAACCATTTACAATTCGCGTGGGTTCGTGGACTAACTGCTCTAAATAATTTTCGGAGAATGCACTTAGGACAATCTCGGAAGACGTTTTCTGCCTACCACCGGTTTTGAACAAGTATTTTTGCCAACATACCGAGGGTAGGTTGAAGTCCCCACCAACTATAACCGTATGAGTGGGGTATTTATTTGTTACGAGACTCAAACTTTCTCTGAACTGTTCCGCAACTGTATCATCGGAGTCTGGAGGTCGGTAGAAGGAGCCAATTATTAACTTAATTCGGCTGTTAAGTATAACCTCCACCCACACCAATTCGCACGGAGTATCTACTTCGACTTCACTACAAGATAAACCACTACTGACAGACACCAACACTCCACCACCAATTCTGCCTAATCTATCTTTCCTGAACACCGTCTGAGACTTCGTAAAAATTTCTGCAGAACTTATTTCAGGCTTTAGCCAGCTTTCTGTACCTATAACGATATCAGCTTCTGTGCTTCCTATTAGCGCTTGAAGCTCAGGGACTTTTCCAGCGCAACTACAACAGTTTACAACTATAATTCCGACTGTTCCTTGATCCAAGCACGTCCTGTAATTGCCAAGCACCCTTTGACATTGCAGCCCATCCCGCACTTTCCCGAGGCCTTCTAACCTAAAAAACCGCCCAGTCCATGCCACACAGCCTCCGCTACCCGTGTAGCCGCCAGCTGAGTGTAGTGAACTCCTGACCTATTCAGCGGAACCCGAAACCCCATCACCCTATGGCGCAAGTCAAGGAATCTGCAGCCAATACGGCCGCAAAACCGTCTGAGCCTCTGATTCAGACCCTCCACCCGGCTCTGCACCAAAGGTCCGCAGTCGGTTCTGTCAACGATGCTGCAGATGGTGAGCTCTGCCTTCATCTCGTAAGCAAGACCGGCAGCCTTCACCAAATCAGATAGCCGCTGGAATCCAGAGAGAATTTCCTCAGATCCAAAGCGACACACGTCATTAGTGCCGACATGTGCCACCACCAGCAGCTGGCTGCATCCTGTGCTCTTCATGGCATCCGGAAGGACCCTTTCCACATCAGGAATGACTCCTCCCGGAATGCACACGGAGTGCACACTGGATTTCTTCCCCTCCTTAGCGGCCATATCCCTAAGGGGCCCCATTACGCGCCTAACATTGGAGCTCCCACAACATCCTGTATTGTTTTTCTATGTGTGTGAGTAACTGTATGTTCACTGTTTTGGGTAAATACATACAACGTACAAAGGGTGATGTGTGAAACTGATAGCGACTACACGCTGCGCTGTCGTAGAAATCTGCTCGAGATGCTGCTGATACCGTGTTGAGCTGAAAGTGGTAAACAAAGTACGGAGGAATATTCTTTGGGGCTCTGTTGCATAGCAATCAAATTGCTTTCAGTTCTGAGAAATGTCCAGGTACTATTGTGGATTTGAATGGTCCATGAAGTGACTTCCTTTCCGAAGTAAACACCGAACTATTTCACTAGAACTGAACGCTCCAGTCGGAACTGTTCTCAAGCTGGTGTTTATTAGTAAATCACAATAAAAGTATATCGCTGGGTGTATAATAACACGTACCTTCTTGAAATGAACAATATTTTTTTGTTCTATTAACTGATTTCCTTCCATATACACATATATTTTAAAATGTGAATCAAAACCTCGCAATGCCGTCGATTTTTACACACAAGAATGGCTCTCCTCCCCTAAAAAAAATTTACTCTTAAGAAGAACAAAAGCTCTATCTCCCAAGAATAATTATGTGAACGCTGACCACCACACAGTAGTAAACAATATCTTTGTCTCTCTCTCTCTCTCTCTCTCTCTCTCTCTCTCTCTCTCTCTCGCACTGTCACAGCAAGTTGCACTGCATGATACATCATAGTAGGCTGTCCTGCAAGGTGGGCATGTTGTGGGAGTAATACTGGCCTGCTTCATCGACTTGTTTTTCAGGGTCTACAAACGCAGATGAATATATCTGATGGAAAGTTCAGATGGATAAAGGAGGGGACAGACCGAGAGAGAGAGATGCAGGGAATGGATACAAATTGGGTGAATCAGGAAACAATGGACATAGAAACTGTTTCACCTCAGGATCTCTCTTTTTTTTCAGCATATATATTTGACATTTATCTTCCTCCCCTTCAGTGTTTGCAACTTTTTCTCCTACTGTCTGTTTCCACCTCATCCTCCCACGTTTATCTCAATATCACCAATTCCATCCTCCTTTTACCAGTGCCATGCATCTTTTCTCTGGCCATATCGTCCTCCCTCTTGCCTCTGTCCATACTCTATCACTAGTGTCTCTGTCGATCTCTTTCTTCCATTCACCACCATCATGCATATGCCTCTCCTTCTTCTCTCTCAGTCTGTTTCCTGACCCCCCTGTCTCTGACCATCACCTCTTACTCCCATTTCTTACATCTCTTCATTCTCATCACGCTGCTTACTTGCTCTCCCCTTTGGTCTCCTTGTTCATCTCTTCCTTCACCCACTGTCCATCAACGTCTCTGCCCACCCTCATTGCTCATCTCCCCCCTCACATCACCTCATTCTCCCAACCTCTTCCTATTATATCCTTCAGGTTATCCTGTCTGCCTCCTCTGCATTCCTTTTCCTCCTTGTTCATCTTCTCATGATAAATCTCCACATCTCTCTGTCCTTTCTCTATCGAGATCTCTCTACCCCTCCCCTACTCCTGTCTCTACAGGTCCTATTCTACACCTCTGTCGGCCCCTCAACTTCTTCCTGCATTTCTCACTATCCATTAGATTCTGCCACAATCTCTCTCTCGATCCCCTCCTCTACTCATCTCAGCCTTCCCCCAGTTAGTGCAACTGCACGTTTTGCACCTGCAAAACACTATGGTAAAGCATTCGGCACCCACTCAAAATATTTATTGTGCAGGGCAGCCAACATTACAGGGTACTTAAGTACGTTTTCTGTCCATGAAGTGTAGAATTCCACACAACGGATTCAATAAATCAGATCAAAATATGTCAGCACAACATGACTGTCATGTAGGAAAGTCTACACATTGAGGGCTGGAAAACGACTTGCAGCCCCTGGCGTGTGGGCTGCTCTGCTGAGCAGGTAAACAGTGCAGGCATATTCTCTGTTATGTTGGCTAGGCGAAAAAAGTACGATTTGGTCCATATCTCTGCTCCTGCTGTAGGTAGGGGCTAGACGCCCCACAAGTGCGGACACTTATGATGTTTTAGCTGTTTGGGGAATTGGGTGGGAATTGAGAGAGAGAGAGAGAGAGAGAGAGAGAGAGAGAGGGAGAGGGAAGGAGGGAGGGAGACAGAGGGAGGGAGAAAGGGAGGGAGGGAGAACGTCTTGCCTTCATTTGTATTCAAGTAGAATTCTGAGTAACGTACTTGACATTCATTATGCCAAGTATATTCTAAGTTACATGTAATACGGAATGAAACATATATAAACTGCTATAGTGCCAATATGAAGGAGTTTACATTCGTTCGTGTGGAGTTAAACAATAAAGACAAATTATAGTAATGTAGATTTAAACTACGAGAGCTAGCAGCAATAGACATGATAGTACAGGCTGAAGAGGGAGAGGAGATATATGTTATAAAAAGTCATAAGGGTTGGGAAAAGGCAATGCCGTGATTAATAAGTCAAAAAAGGACGATCTGTGACCGCATAAGGATGAGACCATTCGCTGTACTGTTTGGTTGTGTGATATATTGTATGTATGCATTAATTTATATCGAATCGTTGTGATAGTCAAACAAGAGTTTCAGATTCGTTTTAGAAGCACCAAGACATTGAGTGGTATCTACAGTTCAAGATAGCTTCTTCCAGAGGTGGATGGAAAGTGTTCCTGAATATTGTTCTTTTGAGCATGCTCATAAATAGGATATCAGGTAAGTGCCCCTATCTTTTCGATATCATTGAGATGACAGATGCGTAAACTCTAATGCGAGGTACCAGTACCATTGTGGAGAACACCCTTTTATTGGATGCTATGGAGACATTCAGGCATTTATTTTGTGACTGGCACTGCAGGTCGTGGCCACAAAGGGTAACCATGGCAAGTTCAGCGCCCTAGAGCATTTTCCTCAGGGTTCTAGGCGGAAGTCTGAAACCCGAGTATTAACGTCGACGTGGTATGTTCGCCTGGAAGACCTCTGGAAAGGACGAGTCCAAAAACAGTGCGACCTATTTCACTTTATAACGATATGGTTTTCTTGAGAACGACACACTTTTGGGGTGGTAAATATCGCCCCAACAAGTAGAAGAATTCCAGTATAATTTTAAACATTCAGAATTACAAAACATTAAATTATTCAGATCTCTGTTGCTTAGCGTAAAACACAAATGAAAAGAATATAATCCTTGGGTGGAGGTACTGGGAGTTAAGGTCCGACCATCTGGCTGTCTACATTCAAACCTTCATACACATACACTTAAAATGAAGGAAATAGTCATAAGATGGAAATAAAAGAAATGTACTGAAAGTGAGTATAGAGGAGCGAAACAGAATACAGCGTTTCCAATTTTGAGGTAAGACTTAGAAATTAAGTCCGAATATTTTTACTTTGCTTGTCTTACTAGTATTTGTGCTCTTTGAAAAATTGGAAATTTGTGGCAAGTACTATGGGGTCCAACTAGTTAGGTCATCGGTCCCTAGGCTTACGCACTACTTAATCTAAGTTAAACTAAGTTATCCTGTGGACCGTGACAAGACACTTGAGTCCGCATGGCAACCGCGCGCGGCTCTTATATGACCGTTTGAGACCAGACAATCAGGTTGCTAATTGTCTTGCAAACCGATAGTTGTACGTTATATTCCTTACACTTCTGTGTTGCGTACTAAATAAAGATAACGGTTATTTGAAGAATATCATCCTTTACCTCCAACAGCTACTAATAAAGTTATTGTACATTTAGTTTCGATCCACAGACCGTCGTCAGGTACATGAAATACTTACATAACATAATGCGATTTAAAACATTGCCTTCAAGCGACAGAAATCCTTGAATTCATAACTTTTTTGTGGATTTTTTTTTTGTCTTCAGTCTACTGACTGGTTTGATGCGGCCCTCCGCGAATTCCTTTCCTGTGCTAACCTCTTCATCTCAGAGTAGCACTTGCAACCTACATCTTCAATTATTTGCTTGACGTATTCCAATCTCTGTCTTCCTCTACAGTTTTTGCCCTCTACAGCTCCCTCTTGTACCATGGAAGTCATTCCCTCATGTCTTAGCAGATGTCCTATCATCCTGTCCCTTCTCCTTATAAGTGTTTTCCACATATTACTTTCCTCTCCAATTCTGCGTAGAACCTCCTCATTCCTCACCTTATCAGTCCACCTAATTTTCAACATTCGTCTATAGCACCACATCTCAAATGCTTCTATTCTCTTCTGTTCCGGTATTCCCACAGTCCATGTTTCACTACCATACAATGCTATACTCCCGACGTAAATCCTCAGAAATTTCTTCCTCAAATAAAGGTCGGTATTTGATATCAGTAGACTTCTCTTGGCCAGAAATGGCTTTTTTGCCATAGCGTGTCTGCTTTTGATGTCCTCCTTGTTCCGTCCGTCATTGGTTATTTTACTGCCTAGGTAGCAGAATTCCTTAACTTCATTGACTTCGTGACCCTCAATCCTGATGTTAAGTTTTTCGCGGTTCTCATTTCTACTACTTCTCATTATTTTCGTCTTTCTCCGATTTACTCTCAAACCATATTGTGTACTCATTAGACTGCTCATTCCGTTCAGCAGATCATTTAATTCTTCTTCACTTTCACTCAGGACAGCAATGTCATCAGCGAATCGTATCATTTATATCGGTTCACCTTGTACACTCCTGGAAATGCAAAAAAGAACACATTGACACCGGTGTGTCAGACCCACCATACTTGCTCCGGACACTGCGAGAGGGCTGTACAAGCAATCATCACACGCACGGCACAACGGACACACCAGGAACCGCGGTGTTGGCCTTCGAATGGCGCTAGCTGCGCAGCATTTGTGCACCGCCGCCGTCAGTGTCAGCCAGTTTGCCAAAGCATACGGAGCTCCATCACAGTCTTTAACACTGGTAGCATGCCGCGACAGCGTGGACGTGAACCGTATGTGCAGTTGATGGACTTTGAGCGAGGGCGTATAGTGGGCATGCGGGAGGCCGGGTGGACGTACCGCCGAATTGCTCAACACGTGGGGCGTGAGGTCTCCACAGTACATCGATGTTGTCGCCAGTGGTCGGCGGAAGGTGCACGTACCCGTCGACCTGGGACCGGACCGCAGCGACGCACGGATGCACGCCAAGACCGTAGGATCCTACGCAGTGCCGTAGGGGACCGCACCGCCACTTCCCAGCAAATTAGGGACACTGTTGCTCCTGGGGTATCGGCGAGGACCATTCGCAATCGTCTCCATGAAGCTGGACTACGTTCCCGCACACCGTTAGGCCGTCATCCGCTCACGCCCCAACATCGTGCAGCCCGCCTCCAGTGGTGTCGCGACAGGCGTGAATGGAGGAACGAATGGAGACGTGTCGTCTTCAGCGATGAGAGTCGCTTCTGCCTTGGTGCCAATGATGGTCGTATGCGTGTTTGGCGCCGTGCAGGTGAGCGCCACAATCAGGACTGCATACGACCGAGGCACACAGGGCCAACACCCGGCATCATGGTGTGGGGAGCGATCTCCTACACTGGCCGTACACCTCTGGTGATCGTCGAGGGACACTGAATAGTGCACGGTACATCCAAACCGTCAGCGAACCCATCGTTCTACCATACCAAGACCGGCAAGGGAACTTACTGTTCCAGCAGGACAATGCACGTCCGCATGTATCCCGTGCCACGCAACGTGCTCTAGAAGGTGTAAGTCAACTACCCTGGCCAGCAAGATCTCCGGATCTGTCCCCCATTGAGCATGTTTGGGACTGGATGAGGCGTCGTCTCACGCGGTCTGCACGTCCAGCACGAACGCTGGTCCAACTGAGGCGCCAGGTGGAAATGGCATGGCAAGCCGTTCCACAGGACTACATCCAGCATCTCTACGATCGTCTCCATGGGAGAATAGCAGCCTGCATTGCTGCGAAAGGTGGATATACATTGTACTAGTGCCGACATTGTGCATGCTCTGTTGCCTGTGTCTATGTGCCTGTGGTTCTGTCAGTGTGATCATGTGATGTATCTGACCCCAGGAATGTGTCAATAAAGTTTCCCCTTCCTTGGACAAAGAATTCACGGTGTTCTTATTTCAATTTCCAGGAGTGTATTTTAATTCCACTCCTGAACCTTTCTTTTATTTCCATCATTGCTTCCTCGATGTACAGATTGAAGAGTCGGGGCGATAGGCTACAGCCTTGTCTTACACCTTCTTAATACGAGCACTTCGTTCTTGATTGTCCACTCTTATTATTCCCTCTTGGTTGTTGTAAATATTGTATATGACCCGTCTCTCCCTATAGCTTACCCCTACTTCTTTCAGAATCTTGAACAGCTTGCACCATTTTATATTGTCGAACGCTTTTTCCAGGTCGACAAAACCTATGAACGTGTCTTGATTTTTTCTTTAGCCTTGCTTCCATTACTATCCGTAACGTCAGAATTGCCTCTCTCGTGCCTTTACTTTTCCTAAAGCCAAACTGATCGTCACCTAGCGCATTCTCAATTTTCCTTTCCATTCTTCTGTATATTATTCTTGTAAGCAGCTTCGATGCATGAACTGTTAAGCTGATTGTGCGATAATTCTCGTACTTGTCAGCTCTTGCCGTCTTCGGATTTGGGTGGATGATGATTTCCGAAAGTCAAATGGTATGTCGTCCGACTCATATATTCTACACATCAACGTGAATAGTCGTTTTGTTGCCACTTCCCCTAATGATTTTAGAAATTATGATGGAATGTTATCTATCCCTTCTGCCTTATTTGACCGTAAGTCCTCCAAAGCTCTTTTAAATTCCGATTCTAATACTGGATCCCCTATCTCTTCTAAATCGACTCCTGTTTCTTCTTCTATCACATCAGACAAATCTTCACCCTCATAGAGGCTTTCAATGTATTCTTTCCACCTGTCTGCTCTCTCCTCTGCATTTAACAGTGGAATTCCCGTTGCACTCTTAATGTTACCACCGTCGCTTTTAATGTCACCAAAGGTTGTTTTGACTTTCCTGTATGTTGAGTCTGTCCTTCCGACAATCATATCTTTTTCGATGTCTTCAAATTTTTCCTGCAGCCATTTCGTCTTAGCTTCCCTGCACTTTCTATTTATTTCATTCCTCAGCGACTTGTATCTCTGTATTCCTGATTTTCCCGGAATATGTTTGTGCTTCCTGCTTTCATCAATCAACTGAAGTATTCCTTCTGTTACCCACGGTTTCTTCGCAGCTACCTTCTTTGTACCAATTTTTTCCTACTCAACTCCTGTGGTGGCCCATTTTAGAGACGTCCATTCCTCTTCAACTGTGTTGCCTACTGCGGTATTCCTTATTGCTGCATCTATAGCGTTAGAGAACATCAAACGTATCTCGTCATCCCTTAGAACTTCCGTATCCCACTTCTTTGCGTATTGATTCATCCTGACTAACATCTTGAACTTCAGCCTACTCTTCATCACTACTTGTCGAATAGTAATATGAATTACATAATCAGTCATAAAAGTCAACCAAACGTTGCAATCATTCCTGTTATATTAGCAGCAAGCATAAATTTTGTGAACGAAGGAAGCGTACATACTCGTGTGATTTGATGGTGTAATTTACATCATTGTACAAGACTGATGTATTTGTGTATTTCACTATTTAACACGAATTTTTTACATCACTTAGTAGGGCGTTGCGAATATTTAGTTATTTTACAAAACGATATATTGGTGACGCCAAATAAAAATTTAGGCTACTTCTCTTCCAACGTAAAAAACGGAGGAACGCCGGTGAAAGCCTGCTGGTGTGGCCGAGCGGTTCTAGGCGCTTCAGTCTGGAAACACGCAACCGCTACTGTCGCAGGTTCGAATATGCCTCTGGCTGGATGTGTCTGATGTCCTTAGGTTGGTTAGGTTTAATCAGTCCTAAATTCTAGGGGACTGATGATCTCAGAAGTTAAGTCCCATAGTGCTCAGAGCCATTTGAACCATTTGAACGCCGGTCAAAGTATTACAGCCAGGTAGAGTTACGAGATGGACAGACCACTGATACTGCAAACATTAAGACCACATTACTGAGCCGGTTGTTATACATCGTTTGAGCTGAGCCCCTGATGCGGATAAACGACATCATAAAAATTGTTCAAATGACCCTGAGCACTACGGGACTTAACATCTAAGGTCATCATTGTCCTAGAGCCTAGAACTACTTAAACCTAACTAACCTAAGGACATCACACACATCCATGACCGAGGCAAGATTCAAACCTGCACAACGCGCGGTCGTGCGGTACCAGACTGAGGCGCCTACAACCACTCGGCCACCCCAGAGAAAGGTTGTGTCCTCATCGTGGCATCGCACACTTAAGAATGACAGCAGAAGTCAGAAGAGACACTAACTATGCAAGACATTGACACCGCAAATAACGAAAGATACAGTGCCTGAAGCGCTAACCTGGGACGATATGGGGCGTCCAGGAAAGCTGACTAGATGTGAAATGCTGGCCAAGTGGTGTCTCTGTTACCTGAACAGTTGCGGGGCAAACACGCGCTAGGCCCGAACAAATATTGCTCTTTTCCAATGGACCTATTCCACAGGCGACCAGCTGAGAGGAGGAATATATTTCAGTCGAACATCTGCTCAAGCAGATTCTATGGAAGAGCAAGCAACGACCTTGGGACTTCGACGATGTTAGAGGCATTGCACTCAGCCATGCTGAGTCCAATGAGAAGAACTTTGGCGCCTACTAAGGCTGCTGCCGCTTCTCGCCGTCAGGATCGTTGGTTCCCGTCTTGGACATGCAGCTGCTCTTCTTCAGCGCGAGGGCGGCTAGTCTCAGATGCCCACCACCTGCTCCTGAAGGCAGACTCAGCCTCCATTGGCTGCCTTTCCCAGTCTACAGCGTGATATTGCATGCGGTGGTCACCCACTTACAAAGACGATAACATCATTTGTGTGTTGATGATTGTGCCGTGGTGGCTTTTACGTTGGCGGGTATGCCACTCAACTGGTGCTACTAACTACTTGTACAGATGGTATCGATTCTTGTAATATGCCAAGCTAGGATCTTTACTTGAGAAGTGTGTTGTTGGATTTGGCGGACCGTGGTACCGGAAATCAGCAGAAGGCCACGTGGCTGTCGAGTTGATTTTTGCGGACTCCTGCTGCCCCGGTGTGCATCTCGTGAAGTGGCGAATTGGTAAGTTGGTCGCAGCCAAAGTTTTGCTTCTGGATTAAGTAATGATAGCAACCAGTTGTGGAAAGCGCAGCTGACGCTGCATGCAGTCTGGTCCGCAGGCACAAGGCCAGATCTCTAGGTTTAAACATTAAGGCAGGTGTGGATCACCTGCAGTGATTGGAGGCAATAAAACACCTGCTTGGCATCCTGGAAGGCATGGCTCCTTCGCGCCAGAGTGGAGTTAAATATTGATCGTTTACTGGTAACTGTTATTGTGAGCTCATGTCTGTGCTACTGTTTAATTAGATACGTCAAGTCCATTTGTGTGATTGTGTGGATAGTCACTGGTCTGTGTAACTCATTTCAATCTCTTTGTTCCAGATCACATTCGTTACATGTGTATGAATACACTGAGTTCTTGTATTGGGGTCTTAAATATTGTCTGTGTCGAAGGCAATGCACTGTTAAAAGAGAGTGTGTCCTGGTATTTTGATTTTCAGGTGGTTGTAGTTCACGTCGCCATTTTTCATGTAATATCAAGGAGCGTCAAGCTCGTGACTTGCATGTGTAGTCGGTTCCACGATAAGTTAATATTTCCTACATCTTAGATATTGTCGTTTGTAGCCTTATTTGGGCAAATTAATGTATCCTTTCTCACGCATGTTGACAGGGTAGTTCTGGCAGTGGACGACTCATTCCTACTTCCTAGGCCATGAGCAGAGACGTGTTCTCTTCCTATTGTGGCGACACTTCCCTCGTCGTACGACATCCAAATCTGCCCGCAGCCTGGTGCCTCTACCAGCTGCCACAGTTTAACTGAAGTTAACTAAACTTGATCGTGTCGTTCATACCAAGGCGTAGTGTCACCCTGTTAATTCCGGAACCCTTGATCTGTTCATATGCTGAGAGTTGGGCAAGCGCACAATCCTTAAGGTGTATTCTACAAGTCTGAAATTCGTTGTGACTATATTTGTCCATAAATAATTAGTTTAAATCTTGCAGGCCCTACTTTTATAGTTGTGGAGCGCGTTAAATTTTAATGGATTTTACTTATGAGTAGGAACTGCTGAGGATTTTATCTACTGTCATTAGATGACTCCATTCACTGTCAAACTAGTGTGATAACTGATTGATGTAATTTGTGACCTTTCTTGTATTTTGTGAGATTGTATACTTGTTTAAGGGTCATTATTAATGTTTCTGCTGGTGTGTACCAGCTCGGAGTCGCGTTTAACTTTTATGCCTTTTCAAATATTCTTGTATTTGGTGGGACTGTGTATTGTATTGCTTAAGGGAGTTTATTAAAGTTTATAAATTTGTAAGGGCTTTCTAACAGTCACAATCAGTGGCATGACTTGTTACTGTTTCTGTACTTTGGATGCCTTTTGTCTAATTGTTTAAAGTTTAGTCATGCTTGGGAATTGTTTGTGATTTTAGTTGCAGCAATTTTCAATTCACTTTACTGGTAAAACTCTGTTTTTAGCACCAGCATACAGTAAAAACCAGTTGGTGTGAATTCTTAGTTGTATTTGGAGGAACTGATCCTGTTCAAAGTTCCTTAAATTATTGTGAGCATTCTTCTTCATTTTTATAAGCTTTTTAATTTGTAATCATAAAAATTGTTGTTAAAAAATGAAGCGTATTGCAAGAAATTACAAATGACGAAATATGTGGGACCATCATCCATGGGTGTTTGCTAAAATTATCCCACCCCTTGTATCAATGAAAAATAAATAGTTGGTTGTCTAATAACATCTTACTAACGTCCAAGTGGCGACTTACAGGCCACCTCTCACCACACTGCACCACTGCACCCTGCCATAGCAGAGGTCAGAACCCCAGCCTATACAGTTTTACACACCTGATGGTGTTCTGTAACGTAAACTGATTGTTCAATAAGAATTTTTATCACCTGCTCTTCGTGATACATCATGACATTCTTAAAACATTTACAAACGATGGAACATCACATTATTTACTCCCGGTATCCGCAGTCCATAAGATGGATGATATTAGAATAACGCCGATGCAACAAAGCGGCAGGACATTTGAAAACGTGGGCTTTCGTGGCCGTTGTTACAGTCAATAAAATTCTTTTTGGTTTGAGGCCGCATTGTCATCTGTAATATTCCGACGTTTCGGCGACTGTTGCAAGCGCCTTCCCCAGGGTGTATTTGCTAACTGAGGAAGGCGACTTCCAACAGTCACCGAAACGTCGGAATTTTACAGATGACAATACGGCCTCACACCCAGAAGAATTGTATTTCCTGCAGCAAGGACCTTTATATGAGACCCCATCCAACAGATATCGTATGAGAAGAAAACTGATAGTCGGTAAAAGGTGTTGTCTGTGTCATTCCAATATCCACTATCCGTGTCCCGGTTCTTCTGCATGAAACTGGAGCAAGCGCAGGAAACTGCTCATGGTCTGTCACAGCAATCACACCTCCTACCTAAGGGTGAGAAACTGCTTTTGCGACCGCCTACTGTAACGATAATGCTTTCCGTTATTTTTTGATATGCGAATTTACCCAAAAATTGCATTGTAAGTGAGCATACTCTACACACATCAGCATTTCTTTAGTTTTTTTTTATTCGAGTAAGTAAATTCACCTTGTATCAGCTAAATAAGAGCAATCTTCTCTTTTGGGACCGATAGTGAGCTCTCATTTCGGTCACCTTCGTACAGGTAGTTAACTGCCCATTAATGACTCTGACGGTCTCTGTTGCGGTAACACATTTTAAAGGACAGAGTCCCGTTTAATAACATATTATTGTGGACGCTCTACTTGGTGATATTAAATAAACATTCCCATATTACAGAAATTGTAACAACGCTTGTTACCTCCTTGAACAATCTCCTTTGCTAATTTTGACTCTGCCACTGCCATGATTTTCCTCCGTTGCCCGGTAAGCAAAGAGGCGTGAAGTGGGAGAAGCTACGAAACACAGTGAAAATTTCAATTCTTCCAAGGACTGTCTTTCGTAGGAAGAGTTTTACTGCTACCCTACCCCAGCTAAAAGTCGACAAACGCACACAAAACTCGATAGATACTTACCCGTTACATACTTTGATTCTATATATTTCAAGCTACCCTACAGAATATTAGCAAGTAAATTAAATACACACGGGGTAGGTCTTACACGCACTTGTTCTTTCTTAGTGGCACAGTAGTCACCGAAGTAAAATGTCCTGTGCGAATATATGTACTCCGAAAGAAGACAGCAGTCCTCTTTCGGCTGAAATGACGCCACCGGCTTCAAGTCTTCCATTACCTGCAAATACTTCGCAGTTTTTTGGCTGACGTGTTTCATACACACTTTATGAGGGAGGTTCAGTTTCCGCACGAAGACCCTACAGTCAACAAGCGGTGTGGCGGGAAAAACCAGTGTGGCTACTGATAGAGGAAAGGTGGCTATTATGCGATAGTTCCCTAATACGAGACACCCCAACTGTGCTCGTGTTAGGAGATGCACTCTGGTGGAGAGTTTCTTAAACACGTCTATTGCGTGCCAGACGACGACACAGCGAGTAGGACGCCGTAGTTGAGCCGGACACAGTACGTAGAGGTTGACAGAAAATTTCTTGTGTTTGGAGTCTTTGCGACATCGGTGTTGACACCATATTTCAGCTTAAAGGTGAGTGGATATTGCTGTACTCTTTTATTGTTGTTATTTGTAATGGTATTACCTATAATTATTGACAATTAGGTTCATTTTCCAAGGAACTTTGTTAGCAAGTGCGTGATTCCTTGTGTAAGATGGCGAAATTCCTAATATGCGATAGTATGGGGATCCAAATACGCGACAGTGTCGCATATTACGATACATATCGCATACTGGGAGAATTCGTTCTCTCACGAATTTTTATATGTAATTTACGCAATACTATCATGAGATAACAATATTTCATCATTTATTGTAGTAAAACGTTGGCAACTGCGTTTATTTCAATTCGATTAAATTATCATAAACAGGGATTACTTTGAATAGCCTTATGATCAGAAATTGGAATGTTTTCTGGAACCTGATGGACGGTGCGCCTGCAGGATCAATATCAGCTTGTCATCCAAGTGGCTCGATACAAACTCACATTTTTACTCAGGGGTTTGGTCATTTTGCGAGTCACGTAAAGCCATCTACAAATGACCATGCCATTTTGATTCTTGATGGGCATTATTACCACACAAAGAATCTCGATGTGTTAGATAAAGCACGTTAAAACAATGTTCATATTGTATGTTTGCCACCTCACTCAAAGCATAAAATGCAGCCACTTGAAGTCGGATTTTTGGGGCCTTTGAAAACCTATTATGCCAAAGAGATAGAAACGGGGTTGGCAAGTAACCCAGGTCATGTTATCACCCCATTGTTAATAGCCAGGCTATTTGGGGCAGCTTACAACAGAGCAGCAACAATGGAAGCATCTGTGAATGCCTTCAGAAAAACAGGTCTCATCCCATGCAACAGAAACATCTTTAGGGACAATGAATTTTCAATTCATCGCCATACTTACGCTCTTTAGGAAAGACGTGCCAAAAACGAAAATGAAACTACTGATGGTGATGATCAAGCTGTCAGCCCGGCAGACATCAGACCTCTCCCAAACATCGCAACACAACCTGGAGTTAGTCAAATAGCTCAAACATCGCGTTCGCGCTCTGCTGCGTTACTAACTTCAACTCCTTATGTGAAGCAATTTCAAGAATTTAAACAGAAGAAATCAGAGGCTCAAGCTAAGAAAGCAGCGAGAAGAGTGGAAAATCTTCCAATCGTAGACCTAAAGCAGAAGAATCATCTAGTGACTCGGCATCCGATATCCATCTTGATGACAGTGGGGATTCAGACAGCAGTGATGACGATGACGCAGAGTGTCTGCTCTGTACTGGGCTCTCTTCTGAAGGCAAACATGGGGAGAAATGAGCACAGTGCAGGAAATGTTATCGCTGGGCTCATGAAGATTGTGGTGTCACAGAAGACAATTTTGTTTGCCACGGATGTCGTAAATATAAACCTAAGTAGTGTGAAATGAGTGAAGGACAGCAGAAATGAATGAACATGTAAAAATTGAAGATTCATATGTCATTATTATGTAATAAAATAATTAAAGCAAAACATTATTACTGTCTCATATTAGGAAACATTGATCTCATTTCTACGAAATGCCTTGTTACTGAAGATTTAATTACTACTCTGAAAGATTGTTTATTACTGCAAATACGATAAATGTATGATAAAATTAAATAATGCAAGATCTTATTACCATAATGAAAAATACAATTGCACTTACTTTTAGGTCTTTCAAATGGGTTTACGAAAGTGTATCTCATGTTGGGCACCTTTCCTCTACAGACATGGCACCGACGCACCAAGTGGAAAATATTAGTTTGGTAAAATACCGTTCTTGCCGAGTGAGGAAGGAATTGCGTAACCACCTCTACATCTACATCTACATCCGTACTCCGCAAGCCACCTGACGGTGTGTGGCGGAGGGTACCCTGAGTACCTCTATCGGTTCTCCCTTCTATTCCAGTCACGTATTGTACGTGGAAAGAAGGATTGTCGGTATGCTTCTCTGTGGGCTCTAATCTCTCTGATTTTATCCTCATGGTCTCTTCGCGAGATATACGTAGGAGGGAGCAATATACTGCTTGACTCTTCGGTGAAGGTATGTTCTCGAAACTTTAACAAAAGCCCGTACCGAGCTACTGAGCGTCTCTCCTGCAGAGTCTTCCACTGTAGTTTATGTATCATCTCCGTAACGCTTTCGCAATTACTAAATGATCCTGTAACGAAGCGCGCTGCTCTCCGTTGGATCTTCTCTATCTCTTCTATCAACCCTACCTGGTGCGGATCCCACACTGCTGAGCAGTATTCAATCATTGGGCGAACAAGCGTACTTTAACCTACTTCCTTTGTTGTCGGATTGAATTTCCTTAGGATTCTTCCAATGAATCTCAGTCTGGCATCTGCTTTACCGACGATCAATTTTATATGATCATTCCATTTTAAATCACTCCTAATGCGTACTCCCAGATAATTTATGGAATTAACTGCTTCCAGTTCCTGACCTGCTATTTTGTAGCTAAATGATAAGGGACCTATCTTTCTATGTATTCGCATCACATTACACTTCGCTACATTGAGATTCAATTGCCATTCCGTGCACCATGCGTCAATTCGCTGCAGATCCTCCTGCATTTCAGTACAATTTTCCATTGTTGCAACCTCTCGATACACCACAGCATCATCTGCAAAAAGCCTCAGTGAACTTCCGATGTCATCCACCAGGTCATTTATGTATATTGTGAATAGCAACGGTCCTATGACACTCCCCTGCGGCACACCTGAAATCACTCGTACTTCGGAAGACTTCTCTCCATTGAGTATGACGTGCTGCGTTCTGTTATCTACGAACTCCTCGATCCAATCACACAATTGATCTGATAGTCCTGCTGCACATATTCGTCCGACAGGTAGTGTCGACTCCGAAAGGAGTTTTTTAAGGGACCAAGGGCATGCTAATCATGTAGAGGCATATCAGGAGCCGCGCGTGATCAGCCGCGCGGTCTGAGGCGCTACAGTCAAGGACTGTGCGGCTGATCCAGGCGGAGGATCAAGCCCGCCCTCGGGCATGGGTGTGTGTGTTTCACCCTAGGATAATTTAGGTTCATTAGTGTGTAAGCGTAGGGACTGATGACTGCAGCAGTTAAGTCCCATAAGATTTCACACACATTTTTTGCTGATCAGGAGTATAGGGAGGCTGCTTCATTACCTCCTGTTTCAGTGGCGTAACTTCTGCGTTACGAAATTTGCTATGTGGGGACGTGCGTTGTCATGAAGAAGCAGCAGCGCCCCTTCACCCACCATTCCACAACGGTGGTTTGCGACAGACATTGAGACTCATCATTCTCCGATGGAATTCTACCGGTGTTTGTCTTTCGGCGGCCAAGAAAAGAATAGCTGCACGTTGTTTCTCTTGGAATGCTTTTGGTAATAAAGTCGCCCTAGTTCACGCTTTCACATTTACCGTACGCACGTTGGAAACACAGTGATCTCTTATCTCCAGGTCGATGTTTGCTTACCCGCGTCAGAGTAGCACTATGTGCATATACTTTTTTAGTATCGTAAAAGTAATTTGTTTTCGTTTCGCTATTTTAACTATGTCAAAAAAGTTGTTTAAGCAGACCTTGTCGAAAGCTTCTCCTGTAGTCACTGAAGCAAACTTCCAACGACTAATATTAGTGAGCCGTGTTTGCGTCCCATCTCCGACTATGTGTTGCAACTACGTGGATTATTTTTCAACCCTCATCTCCGTAGGTCGTTCATTGTGCATCCATAATATCGCCTGTCCCTTTCTAAAATATAACCATGGATATCTTGTTGTTGCTGTTTATTGTTCACACTGTACAAGCATTCGATAAACGTTTAACCATCTATTGTGTCTATATTTCTATCTATAACTCTACTTTATAGTGTATTACATGGAACGTGAAATTACTTTGCTGCAGTGGAAGAAGGCATCATACCACATTTTACAACATCACTCATATTTTCTATCGAAACAAGATCCCACGTTTGTTTATCTGATTTCTAGCCATATTTTGTAGCAATATTGACATCCACGCGTCTGAAAGACTACCAGTCGGCTGGAGCAGACTGTTCTAAACGGATTTTTGTATTAGGACAAATGTAACACAATGACACTGATTTGAAGTAACAGTAGTTAATCAGTTAAACGGTCCTAGTATTAATCGCACGTGTGATGTATGAAAGTAACAAACTTTATCGGAGTAAACTGATAAAAACTTAAAAGTGGATACTACGACGAGTAACGCGGCCATTCTTCCCGACTGGACGCCACGTCAGATTAGTGGGTTACAGGTAAAACCATCAAACGAAAAAAACAACGGCGAACTACGAAGCCTAACGATGTTTAAATAATGATATTGAAAAAACTTACTACTCTGCGGTTAATTAAGGTGACAAGAATAATGTAAAAGTTTACACTACTTCAGACGACTAATAATTAGAAAAGTTTTTATTAAAAAATAGCGGTAAAGCTTCCTCTGTCAAACTCACTGACATCATTGATGATGTATATTGGAACAAGCCTAACTGCTTTTCAGGAGTTAGCAGCAGTGTTATGGGCAAAAAATTGAAGTATCTACTATTTCCGCCTTTCCCTACATCTTAGTGGCCTAGAATAGCTTGTGAAAATATACTGACGATAATATGACGTAGCACGACATTGTAATTCTATCAAAGGCAGCAAAGAACGTGGAAGAACAGCTAAACGTAATGGAAATTGTCTTGACAGGAGGTTATAAGAACAACACCAACAAAAGCAAAACGAGGATAATGGAATGCAGTCTAATTAAATCAGGTGATGCCGAGAGAATTAGATTAGGAAATAAGGGCCGGCTGCTGTGGCCGAGCGGTTCTAGGCGCTGGAACCGCACGACCGCTACGGTCACAGGTTCGAACCCTGCCTCGGGCATGGATGTGTGTAATGTCCTTAGGTTAGTTAGGTTTAAGTAGTTCTAAGTTCCAGGGGACTGATGACCTTAGATGTGAAGTTCCATAGTGCTCAGAGCCTTTTTTTTTTTAGGAAATGAGAGACATAAAGTAGGAGTTGAGTTTTGCTGTTTGGGCAGCAAAATAACTGACGAGGTACGAAGTAGACAGGATATAATATGCAGAACGGGAATGGCAAGAAAAGCATTTCTGAATAAGAGAGATTTGTTAATATTGGGCTTAGATTTCAATGTCAGGAAGTCCTTTCTGAAAATATTTGTATGGAGTGCTGCCGTGTATGGAAGTGAAATATGGACATTTAACAGTCTAAACAAAAAGAGAGTAAAAGCTTTTGAAATGTTCTGTACAAAAGAATGCTGAAGATTAGATGGGTAGGTCATGTAACTAATGAGAAGTTACTGAATAGAATTCGGGAAAAGAGAAATTCTTGTTAAAACCAGACTAGAAGTAGGGATCGTTTGGTAGGACACATTCTGAGGCATCACTAATTTAGTGGGAAGGGGCAAAAATCATAGAGGGAGGCCAACAGATGAATACAGTAAGCAGATTCAGAAGGATGTAGGTCGCAGTAGTTACTCGGAGTGGAAGAGGCTCGCTCAGGAAACTGCATCGAACCAGTCTTTGGACTGAACACCACAACAGCATAACATATTCCACTATGTGAAAATTCCATGTGTCTGGTCTTAGCGTACCAGCATAGCGCAATTGCTTCATTGTTGTGTTACGTCCAAACGACAGCGTATATATAGGGCTACTACACCATAATCTGTAAATGGGTCCTCTAGAGAATCATTGTATCTTTAGTAACATGTTATAAGTAAATCAACGATTACAAACAAAATACGGCGAAGTCCTCGTCCACTTCATGCTGTCAATGCAAAAATGTTTGTTCAGATACATATTTCGCGAAGCAACATTGTATAAATACCAGCTATACATCTGTGACTGTGTAAATCACTGGAAGCTGTGCTGCATTTCTTTCCTTGAGAAATATGAAGAAATTCTTTGATAGTTATCAGTGATTGTCAGCAATATTGCAGCGCTTTGCACTTACGTCTGCAACATTCGTTCACGGAATTGATCTTTTCGAACCCAAAGTCTTAACTTCCTGATGAATTGTGAGATATGGTGCAACAGATACAGAACAAATCTGGACTTTTATTCCTTTTAGACACATAAAAAGTATTAAAACACTCACAAATCTCCAAAACAATGTAATAGTAGTTCCAGTCGTTTAGTTCCGATCATTACATTCTGGGGGTTTCTCTTAGCTGTGAGGTTGATACCAAGTCTAGTAGACTCCTATCAAATGTAAAATGTTCTGCCTTACACACTTTTCTGGGTCTTCTCTGCATTGGTCGGGATCAGTAGCGGCTGTACATTGAATAATGGAGGTAGTGAAAAATATGAAGACTACAGTCGTGCTCAAAAGTATCCGAACGGCCTGAATTGCATTTAGCCTGATTTGAATGCAACCCACATCGCGCAGCTGTCTAGCAGGTCCTCTATTCGCCCCTCGGTACAATTGTTTGACTATTGAAAATGCTTCCAACAAGTAACCACTAGAAAACACTGCTGTGTGTCTCAATAACTCAAGATGTAAAGTAATACCAAGGTACTACAAATATCAGGGAACGCCTTACCACAGATAAGAAGGTTTTTCAGGCTTGTAAGCTCACATTTATTACAATAAATGACATACTTGAAATGTTACCACTCTCATTATTAAGTCAGATAGGTAATTCACGTAGTAAGTTCGTCGTATTCATGATTTCCTCTTCAAAATAACATACCGTACTTACTATTCAACACAAAATGACGTTAAAGATGTAATTTATTCACGAGCAGCTAGTTAAGAATATGTATGAACTTCAAATGACACGACGAACCGTCTCGTTCTGCATATGGATTCAACCCAGGTCATACAGACTAAGCAAAGACTTCGTGACTGACGGAAACTAAAAGTCATTCCTGACTAGGCAAACAGTGTTTGTTAGCAAATATCACCTTTAAATTACATAACGTAAACATCGTTAACGGACGCGAATTCCTACCCAGCATCTATTGTCCTTGTTGACGAACTACGAGAGATGTTAAATATTGAGTCTTCACAACTAACTTACTTGAAATTCCGTGAGGTAAAGCTTTGTGTTGGACAGGGATTCTAACCCAGAACCTGATTGGATTGTCATCGAAGCCCAATCAACTGTGACATATCGTATTTTCTCGGCAGTAGCTAGTTGTTTTAACTGAAATGACGATACGAAACATTAATTTTTTCTTTCCCATGACTCCAACCTGGCACCTATCACTGTTAGATTCTAGAGAAAACCAACGTTAAAAATGGGTTTGTTACACCAGCAGCGTCATGTGAGCATGTTTCAACTAGTAATAATATGACGAAGAGTTCAGTGCTGACTGGGAATCGAGCCCCACACATATCGTTGTTGACTGCACACAAAGAGAACTTAGCTATCAAATTTTTCTTCACCATCAGCTCGGAATCACATATTTGAATTTACAATGATTTTGCAAACAGTTCTGTGTCTCACTGGGACTCACAAACGTCACATACCGTTAGTGTTGACAACTAATGAAAGTACATTAAAAATCAAAATTATTACCCACAAGCAGATAGGTGTTCTCATTCCAGAGCTTGATAATACATAATGAAAGCTTTAGTGCTAGGGAATGATTCGAGCCCTTTCAAGCGCAATATGTGGAGATGTTGAGGAATCTGCAGTTTTGAACACACAACAAATTGTAGTCGAGCTGTATTGTCACGAAGGGATCAAATTCCGCGTTAAGGGCGGTCGGAGTTGCATTCTCAGATCAGAACCAATGTTACCGACGCACAGAATCTCAAATAAAAGATGGAATAAGTGTCCTGTGACCCTACATAGCGTTTGTTTCGTCACTAGAAATAAATAACTAGTATAAGAAAGGTTACTGTTGATAGAGTTTCTACGTGTCTCGAATCCTGACTTTATTCTGGTTCAACCTAACGTCTTCTTGGTAGAGAAGGAATATCATGTTTAACATGAATGTCCGACCACAATGCCATTATACCTTTTTCACTCGGCGTAGCCAGAAAAGAACAGAATCTGGCTCTCCCTATCAAAAATCATCATCAGAAGTTTGAATCGAACCCTGACCCTAGCATCATTCCAAGTGACAACCAAATTCTCTTATTTATAGCTCGTTTTTGTATCATAACAATCTTGCGCCCTCACTGGATGAGAATTCTGACACACAGGCTCTCTGTAGTGGTTTGCAGCATGTTCAGTACATTCATTTACTTGGTTGACCGAATCGCCATGAACTAGTTGCCTCGGCTACCCAGTGCATACAATCGATTCTATTTTGTAATCACCGAAATAAAATCACGTAACTGACACCTACACAGAACTGCCGACAGTGTAGGATGCAGAAATTTAAACAGGAGTTGTTCCTTTCGACTTGAGCTACTCTAATGCGCTATCTGTTTGTTAAAATCTTCGTGCAGTGCAGAAGAAAAGCTGTAACTGTCTGTCTCTCAGAAGTCTAGATCCGGCCATATGCATTACCTTACAGCACTGTGCAATGCGCAAGTTCTGGAGAAATTGTTGTTCAGTTGTGGAGGTGTTGCACCTATGTGTCAGCTAGTTGCATAACGGTAATCGTCGCGCAATATTGATAAGACTTTGTGAGTTTGGGTACATTCACTGCTACATTTTGTGAAACGCCATACTGCTGTCTGCTGACGCTATCGATGTAATGGAACTTTGAACATAATTCCCTTTACTTCTCAACCAAAAATAGTTGCATGTGGAAAAAGGGCTAACTTCTGCGATATTTTGTTCTTTTCAGGTTTAATAGGTGGCCAGGCTGCAGATGCACTTCGAAACTTTTGTATTATGCGGTAGCGTTCTCGCTTCCCATGCCCGAGTTCCCAGGTTCGATTCTCGGCGGGGTCAGAGATTTTCTCTGCCTCGTGATGACTGGGTGTTGTGTGCTGTCCTTAGGTTAGTTAGGTGTAAGTAGTTCCAAGTTCTAGGGAACTAATGACCATAGATTTTAAGTCCCATAGTGCTCAAAGCCATTTGAACCTTTTTTTTTTCTATTATGTATGGGGAGAGCGCATCGTGCCAAAATACGTCAGAACAGTATTTTCTACATTAGCTGTCGTGTGGCAGGGGAATTTATTCTTCATAAAACCTTGTTTGACAGGTTTAACTCAGTACAAGTTTTCTACATGCATGTGCATTGTCAGACTGTTATAGATAACATTAGAGAATTCGCATATATTGCTTATAATTAATTTCTCTCTCATGTTAACTAACGTTTTAACGACACTAAAACAAACTGTACGAAACGTGTGCACTGTATGATAAGAAATGAAGGAAAACTACCCACAGTAACTTTACGACGAAAGTCAGTTTCAATAAAACTGAGTGTACACAAGCGTGCTCTATCGGCACGAATTAGTAAAATTCTAATCACTTAGATTTCGATATGGTCTGTGTTTGATTGGTATGCTGTGTCATACTCAAGTGGTATGCAAATATGGCATTTCATAAATAAAGTTATGTATTCCTAGAAACCCAAAATTTGTTTGTCAGCAATGGAAAGAGGGGTTACCTGTTGTGCAGCATTGTAGGTTTTTCATCATTGCACTATGAGCCGAAGTTATTTTCTTGCAATTTCCTTATCGATGTGTGATCTGACTGCTTGTACCTATTTCACAGAAGGGATAAAAACGTTACAGTCAGCAAGATCGGAACCGGAAACCATAACAGACGCTTTCTGTTAGGTTAGCACGTTTCCACAGAGCTAGGGAGGAGGCATACGTCTTTGTCTCCTCTTACGAGAGCAGTAGTGGCTAGAACTCGTAAACCGCTATTTAAAGGACGACATTAGATGCGATTTTTACGTGCAACGACTTTCCTGGGCTGAAATCCGTCAAATTACAATCATTTGTAACTGCTCAAGCGTTAATAATAACTCAGATTGTTGAATGGAAATGACAGACCTGGATAAAGAGCTTTTCCTATTTCAGATATCTGTGAACGTTGTTACATAACACGATTCCAGAAGACACTAAATTCCTTCAGCTACGACAATGTTTAAAGAAATCGTCTTAACGGCACTAAATCGGGTTACGTGAATCGTTTAATGGCTGTACTCTGCCGCATTTCTCTGGCTGGAAGGCAAAAAAACGTTGCTGACAAATTTCACACAAGGAAAATGGGGACGAAATGTTGCCCACTGGAAAGTCATGTAATGCTATTTAAATGATAAAAAAAAATCAGCTAAAACGAACACTGAGGCTGAGAGTATAAGCACATCACTGTTGTCAGTATGATGTAGCACATCTTCGCGATTTTACACACTCTACAGTCGTAAACGCAATCGTAGCACTGAAAATACATACAAATGAATATTGATAAACCATCTGAACGCAAAAACCTAGAACGTAGTTCCACGACACCTTCTACTGGATCTGCAAATCTGTTTTACTGTGAACGGCATCGTATTAGTTGAAAATTAGTCACTTTAGTAAAACAGTTTCTCCAGAAATATACCTTTTTTTTGTTCCTGCTCTCTTCCTTGGCTGAAGCCTGTTTCCTTCAGTACTCACCAGTCTACCTTGAGGTGAATACTCCATCTCTTCTTTGGGCGTCGTATGTTTCTTTTATAAGTTGATGATTTATTGCTTACGATTTTCTCAATCTTCCGTTCGTATATCCCGCCTGTCTTTTCGTTCCATTCGTGCTTTCCCGTATGTACTGATTAATTAGTGGAGTCCACTTTACACCCATTTCCAATGCTTTCACTTCTCTATCTCTCATTCTCTCCTGCGCTCCTCAGCAACAATTTAATTTCTGTGGTTTCCAACAGTATTCTTCTTTTCAACTGTCTACGTCACAGTTGTTCTCACTATTGTTTCTTATATTCTAGCCTTTGCACTTTTTCCGATGTGTTTGCACTTTTTCCACAGTGTATCATTTAAATATCCTGACTCTTGTTTCGTTTTTTTGCTTGTTCCCGAATCTCTTTCTTCACATTTCCACAGCTGTACAAATCTGTACCAAGATATTTACAAGTCATTGAATAATTTAGTCATCTACTTCCAGTTTAATAGGTTCCAAGATATGTACATATTATTCGTTTTTTGAGTGGGTATGCCCATATTTAGCTTTTTGGCTGGAGCGTTAAGTGTTGGTAAACGTTTCTGCAGATTATCTTCAGTGTTTACTTGTAGAAATACATTATCAGCATAAGAAAAGATTTTGTTTCTTCGTCCTCTTTCGACAAAGGCTACAAGCCAGTACATTCTTTGACACCTAGTCCGTGACTACAATAAAATACAACTAGCACAATAAGTCACATCTATACCACTATTAATTATACTACTACTACTAACTGCGATAAAAACAAAAAAAAAACTTAATTCCGTCCGTGCATGCCTATGGAAGTCCAGTGGTACCGACTGACAGCCGTGTGATCCTCAGCTGGTAGGTGTAACTGGATACGGATATGGAAGGGTGAGCACTCCGCTATCCCGTCCGTTGCCTGTGTCCACGAACAGCGCCGCTAAATCTCAGTCAAGTAGCTCCTCAATTGGCCTAACACGGGCTAAGTGCAGCCCAAACCAATCCAAGACCAATCCCAGCGCCAGACAAGTCCGAGTTCGGTGATATGACGAGAAACGGTGTCACAACTGCGACAAGCCCGTTGACAGTGTTTGCTGCTGTTTCTCTAGCTAGCTTTGAACCAGTCTTGCCCGGATGTATTTGGAAGAAATTTCTTCAGTTGTTTCCATTAAGTTGGTAGGAATGCTATGTCTGTAGAACAGGCGCTCTACATCAGATAACTAAGTAGTATCGAAAGGCTCTGCAACATGTGAAAGAGCGAGTACAGCATCCGTGCATTACTTACTGGACCGGAAACCATTCTGCTCTTCTCGTGGGGTTATTACCGTTTTTATTTTATTTCCTATGATTTGTTTTGAGTTTAAGCGGAATTGAGAAGATTTATTTTTCTTTATTAGGATGGGACTTGATTATAGTTGTGTTGGCAGATTTTGGTACGCGAGAATTCTAAAATCAGTTCTTCATTCATCAGAAATTTCGTTATTAGTTAATACATGATTTTACCGGTAGTCATTATCTTCCTTACTTTAATAATGCGTCGTGAATGCTACCTTTTCCTGGAGGCTTCCTAATTTTCAGCAGACTTACAGTTCGTCTATGTCTGCAGCTGAAACAGTTACGTCATCTGTTACTTGTTTTTTGTTTGTTTTTTTATCTGTGGTAACTTCTCATTTTATTAAAGGTTGTTACCTTCAAGCAAAAACATTTAACCCATGATTCCTCATTTATGTTGTTCACTTTCAAGATTTCATTCAATTCTTTCCTCTGTTTTCATATAATATTCCAAATTGGTTTTTGCAGTCCATAGTATTCATGTTCTGTATTTTTAGAAAAGATTTCTGTGTTCTTGCATAAAACGATTCACTTGTAATTTTGTCTCACTGTGATTTGTTTTTCATTTATCATACGAGTCTTGTGTTTTGAGTGTTTTACACTTCACAGAAACGCTCCCCTTTAACACATTTCTCTACCGTATTGTGCTACACTATGTTTTTGAAATACCGCCACAAGCCGTGTAAGGCGCTGCTGTCAAAGTTTGCGCTACTTGCGAAACTTGCTAGTAGCGCGGCTCGCCTCCTGCGGTTGTGGTAACGGCTTTTACTTGTTCTATCGGCTGCGCTTGAAGTTGTGTATTTAGAGAGTACAGGGACGGGCTTTCTGTCGTATCGGCATGGGCAGTGTAGTAGATTTGCGGGCTCTTTAGTATTCTTCCGTGTAGTTCAAGAGCCTCAAGTATTTGGTCTCGCTGTTCGATCGTCATGTTTTATTCATCTAAAGCTGCAAGTATTGGGCAGTGGTTTTATTTCTGCCAGCACTAGAAACTATTATTTCTTATGGAGACTGGCAACCAGAAGACTCTGTCGTTTGCAGAGAGTTTCATGTAAGATGGATCAGTTGTTCTAAAATGCGTTACGTCCACTGGGACTAGTTAGTGATTAGTGATTACGACAACATGTTGTGTTATAGTTTTTGATTCTGAGTTGGTCTCATGATATACACAGGTGGACGTGTTCGTTGCTGGCGGGGTTTGGCACTACGTCTGGTGAAACTGTTTTGACCGCATGGTATGTTTTCCGGGGTTATGTGCCATTCCTAACTGGATATTTAAGTTTGCGTACCTAAAGTTCCTCTTGTGTACATAGTTCCGCGTAGTCAGCGCGTACACAACTTTCCCACTAGAGCGCGCCCCGCAAAGCACAACAGCGTAGGCGCAGCGCTCATCCGTCTCCGCACTACGAGATAGAGACGGACCAAACTCTGCTTCTGCCGATTCGCGTATTAATATGTCACGAAGCCAATGAGATTGCTGCTAACGTAGGATCTTTTCTCCTCGCGGATCACACTCGAGAAGTGATACCTGAACGCTCGAGGTATTATAACGAGTGTACAGACGTCCGATTAGCGAGTCTGCATTTGTCAGCACCAGTCTACATTTGTATGTAGTAGTGTATAGTCAAGTTTCAGTCTGCGCCTAGTAACATTACCATATTCCTGTAAATAGCCTTGAAGAGAGATGTATAGACACTTTGTCAAGTATCAGAGATGTGTGAGAATAAGATTAACGTACCAAGACCAAAGGAACTTCAGATTGTCAATTGTAAATAGCATCCAGAATCAAGTTAAGTAAGGTTTATGATTGCTATTATTTTAATAAATGTATGTGAAAATTAATCAAGTTCTGTTTAAAGTTGGTCACCGTCAATCTGCTACTCTAAGCGTGCAAGTTGCATTTCTATCGTCTGACATAACGGCAGAAGATAAACACGCCACGATAAGACCACGATACATATTGCTGACACTCGCCTAATTCGTTAGAGCGACATGTCAAATAATCTGATGGTGTGTGTACCGAAGGTCTTACAGTACATACACCACACTTTCCATGTTAGTCCTCGAAAGTTTACTCGCGACAGTTAATACACACAGCTGTTTATGGATATGAGTTTCGTAGTACTATTGAATTCCTGTATTTGATTATCGTAACTATGGTTGCAGCGTTCGCGTTGTTGAAATATGTGATTACCGACCATTGCTAGTCATCGCATTCTGTTTTCTCAATCGGAAGACCATTTGATGTCATAGCGTCTGATAATGCAGCTACGTTGCTATAAAACCGGTCGTACCTATAAGTAAAGGACTTAAATCTAAAGCAGTCTTACCTTTCCAAAGTGATATGTCCAGGATGTGACTGCCTTGACTACAAGGTCTGCTGTTTCACTTTGTTCGCGACGATAGCCGCCATAATGTGTTGCCAGGTTGGGTTTGTAGTGAGTTTGGTTGGTGCGTGTGTGTGTGTGTGCGTATTAGTGGTCTGTCATGTACCACGTGTTTAGGAATCGGTTATGGCTCCATTGTGAGTGGTTCCGCTGGAAATCGGCTATAGCTCCATTGTGAATCGAGCGAGGTGGCGCAGTGGTAGCACATTGGACTCGCATTCGGGAGGACGACGCTTGAGTCCCGCGTCCGGCCATCCTGATTTAGGTTTTCCGTGATTTCCCTAAATCGCTCCAGGCAAATGCTGGGATGGTTCCTTTGAAAGGGCACGGGAGAAGAAATAAAATCTTTGAGGTTGGCCGATGACATTGTAATTCTGTCAGAGACAGCAAAGGACTTGGAAGAGCAGTTGAACGGAATGGACAGTGTCTCGAAAGGAGGGTATAAGATGAACATCAACAAAAGCAAAATGAGGATAATGGAATGTAGTCAAATTAAGTCGGGTGATGCTGAGGGAATCAGATTAGGAAATGAGACACTTAAATTAGTAAAGGAGTTTTGCTATTTGGGGATCAAAATAACTGATGATGGTCGAAGTAGAGAGGATATAAAATGTAGACTGGCAATGGCAAGGAAAGCGTTTCTGAAGAAGAGAAATTTGTTAACATCGAGTACTGATTTAAGTGTCAGGAAGTCATTTCTGAAAGCATTTGTATGGAGTGCAGCCATGTATGGAAGCGAAACATGGACAACCAATAGTTTACACAAGAAGAGAATAGAAGCTTTCGAAATGTGGTGCTACAGAAGTATGCTGAAGATTAGATGGGTAGATCACATAACTAACGAGGAGGTATTGAACAGGATTGGGGAGAAGAGAAGTTTGTGGCACAACTTGACGAGAAGAAGGGATCGGTTGGTAGGACATATTCTGAGGCATCAAGGGATCACCAATTTAGTATTGAAGGGCAGCGTGGAGGATAAAAATCGTAGAGGTAGACCAATAGATGAATACACTAAGCAGATTCAGAATGATGTAGGCTGCAGTAGGTGCTGGGAGATGAAGAGCCTTGCACAGGATAGAGTGGCATGGAGAGCTGCATCAAACCAGTCTCAGGACTGAAGACCACAACAACAACTATATTATGACATGATTGTCGTAAGGAGTGTGACTAAAATATGCCTTATTGTTTATTTGACACTATAATAGTGAAGCCATAGTCACAGTATATAAAAATTTCTCATTTAAAAAGAAAGGTTTACTTTACCATTTTCAGCGAACTACGTCTTCATTTTCAAAAGTAAAACATCATTTGGAGAATATATATTATGAATTATGACCACACACCTGACCAAAATTACGAGAAAGAATGAGACCAGGCATTTGAGGCAATGGTGACACAACCAAGTCAATACAAGTTATGCCTGTGCTTGCTCAAACACTCATTCTATTTGGGCAAGCGTAGCCATAACTTGTAGTGACTTGGTTGTGCCACCATTGCCTCAGTTGCCGGTTTGATTCTTTCTCGTAATTTTTGTTAGATTTATGGTCATAATTACCATTATATATTCTCCAGCTGTTGTTTTACATATGAAAATGACAGCGTAGTTGGCGGAAACCGGCAATGTAAACTTTTCGTTTTAAAGAAAAACAATTATATACTGTGAGTATGGCTTCACTACTATAGCTTCAAATAAAAAATTTTGCATGTCATTCGGAAGGAACGATCAGAAAGTCTCGCATGTGTACTGTGTGGAATCTTGAACAACTGAATGCACCACTGCACGACAGATGACCTTTGCGGTGGTGTTAGATCACACGTGGATTGCGAAAGCCGTCCTCCACACTGTGTTGTATTTAATTGACTGCGTAATAGTGATTTTTCATGATCTTTTCGATTTTCTGTTGTTGAACGACTGGGGACATGCTTTGTCCCGTCGTAGACTTGTGATGCTATATACTCGCTTTGAGCGTTCTCGTAGTTGTTCTGACATTGTGTGTCGAACACACGTCCGAGGAATTATGTAAAGTCGACAGCTGGTGTTGATGACGTGGCATGAGGATCGTCATTTTGTGTTTCACAGACACCTGTTGGTTGTGTTATGCGAAAATTTGGTATACTTGTCAGTACTGCTCATTTTACGGACGTGTGCGCATTTATGGAGGTGTTGCATTAGGAACAACGGAAGTGTGTTCATTGTCGTGGTCGTTCCCGTTTCTTAGTGACTATCTTGAACTCCAATCTGAAAAGTCCTATAGCGAGAACTGTTTTAATTCTTTGGCGATCAATTGGTCTAGTGCTCTTGGTACAACTACAGTTACTGC